>NW_027440509.1:0-91460 GCF_031893055.1 Leptodactylus fuscus | reverse complement strand
TTATAGAGCGAGGGGTTAAGCACCGGCCCGCTTCCATTTCATTTCCTATAGAGCGAGGGGTTAAGCACCGGGCCGCTTCCATTCATTCCTATAGAGCGAGGGTTAAGCACGGGCCGCTTCCATTTCCATTTCCTTATAGAGCGAGGGGTTAAGCACGGGCCGCTTCCATTCATTCCTATAGAGCGAGGGGTTAAGCACCGGCCGCTTCCATTCATTTCCTATAGAGCGAGGGGTTAAGCACCGGCCGCTTCCATTCATTCCTATAGAGCCGAGGGGTTAAGCACGGGCCGCTTCCATTCATTCCTATAGAGCGAGGGGTTAAGGCACGGGCCGCTTCCATTCATTCCTATAGAGCGAGGGGTTAAGCACCGGGCCGCTTCCATTCATTCCTATAGAGCGAGGGGTTAAGCACGGGCCGCTTCCATTCATTCCTATAGAGCGAGGGGTTAAGCACGGGCCGCTTCCATTCATTCCTATAGAGCGAGGGGTTAAGCACGGGCCGCTTCCATTCATTCCTATAGAGCGAGGGGTTAAGCACGGGCCGCTTCCATTCATTCCTATAGAGCGAGGGGTTAAGCACGGCCGCTTCCATTCATTCCTATAGAGCGAGGGGTTAAGCACCGGCCGCTTCCATTCATTCCTATAGAGCGAGGGGTTAAGCACCGGGCCGCTTCCATTCATTCCTATAGAGCGAGGGGTTAAGCACCGGGCCGCTTCCATTCATTCCTATAGAGCGAGGGGTTAAGCACCGGGCCGCTTCCATTCATTCCTATAGAGCGAGGGGTTAAGCACCGGGCCGCTTCCATTCATTCCTATAGAGCGAGGGGTTAAGCACGGGCCGCTTCCATTCATTCCTATAGAGCGAGGGGTTAAGCACCGGCCGCTTCCATTCATTCCTATAGAGCGAGGGGTTAAGCAGCCGGCCGCTTCCATTCATTCCTATAGAGCGAGGGGTTAAGCACCGGCCGCTTCCATTCATGCCTATAGAGCGAGGGGTTAAGCACGGGCCGCTTCCATTCATTCCTATAGAGCGAGGGGTTAAGCACCGGGCCGCTTCCATTCATTCCTATAGAGCGAGGGGTTAAGCACCGGCCGCTTCCATTCATTCCTATAGAGCGAGGGGTTAAGCACCGGCCGCTTCCATTCATGCCTATAGAGCGAGGGGTTAAGCCACGGGCCGCTTCCATTCATTCCTATAGAGCGAGGGGTTAAGCACGGCCGCTTCCATTCATTCCTATAGAGCGAGGGGTTAAGCACCGGCCGCTTCCATTCATTCCTATAGAGCGAGGGGTTAAGCACCGGCCGCTTCCATTCATTCCTATAGAGCGAGGGGTTAAGCCACCGGCCGCTTCCATTCATTCCTATAGAGCGAGGGGTTAAGCACCGGGCCGCTTCCATTCATTCCTATAGAGCGAGGGGTTAAGCACCGGCCGCTTCCATTCATTCCTATAGAGCGAGGGGTTAAGCACGGCCGCTTCCATTCATTCCTATAGAGCGAGGGGTTAAGCACCGGCCGCTTCCATTCATGCCTATAGAGCGAGGGGTTAAGCACCGGCCGCTTCCATTCATGCCTATAGAGCGAGGGGTTAAGCACGGGCCGCTTCCATTCATTCCTATAGAGGGAGGGGTTAAGCACCGGCCGCTTCCATTCATTTCCTATAGAGCGAGGGGTTAAGCACGGGCCGCTTCCATTCATTCCTATAGAGCGAGGGGTTAAGCACGGGCCGCTTCCATTCATTCCTATAGAGCGAGGGGTTAAGCACGGGCCGCTTCCATTCAATTCCTATAGAGCGAGGGGTTAAGCACCGGCCGCTTCCATTCATTCCTATAGAGCGAGGGGTTAAGCATCGGCCGCTTCCATTCATTCCTATAGAGCGAGGGGGTTAAGCACGGGCCGCTTCCATTCATTCCTATAGAGCGAGGGGTTAAGCACCGGCCGCTTCCATTCATTCCTATAGAGCGAGGGGTTAAGCACCGGGCCGCTTCCATTCATTCCTATAGAGCGAGGGGTTAAGCACCGGGCCGCTTCCATTCATTCCTATAGAGCGAGGGGTTAAGCACGGGCCGCTTCCATTCATTCCTATAGAGCGAGGGGTTAAGCACGGGCCGCTTCCATTCATTCCTATAGAGCGAGGGGTTAAGCACCGGGCCCGCTTCCATTCATTCCTATAGAAGCGAGGGGTTAAGCACCGGCCGCTTCCATTCATTCCTATAGAGCGAGGGGTTAAGCACGGGCCGCTTCCATTCATTCCTATAGAGCGAGGGGTTAAGCACCGGCCGCTTCCATTCATTCCTATAGAGCGAGGGGTTAAGCACGGGCCGCTTCCATTCATTCCTATAGAGCGAGGGGTTAAGCACGGGCCGCTTCCATTTCATTCCTATAGAGCCGAGGGGTTAAGCACGGGCCGCTTCCATTCATTCCTATAGAGCGAGGGGTTAAGCACAGGCCGCTTCCATTCATTCCTATAGAGCGAGGGGGTTAAGCACGGGCCGCTTCCATTCATTCCTATAGAGCGAGGGGTTAAGCACCGGCCGCTTCCATTCATTCCTATAGAGCGAGGGGTTTAAGCACCGGCCGCTTCCATTCATTCCTATAGAGCGAGGGGTTAAGCACCGGCCGCTTCCATTCATTCCTATAGAGCGAGGGGTTAAGCACCGGCCGCTTCCATTCATTCCTATAGAGCGAGGGGTTAAGCACCGGCCGCTTCCATTCATTCCTATAGAGCGAGGGGTTAAGCACAGGCCGCTTCCATTCATTCCTATAGAGCGAGGGGTTAAGCACCGGCCGCTTCCATTCATTCCTATAGAGCGAGGGGTTAAGCACCGGCCGCTTCCATTCATTCCTATAGAGCGAGGGGTTAAGCACAGGCCGCTTCCATTCATTCCTATAGAGCGAGGGGTTAAGCACCGGCCGCTTCCATTCATTCCTATAGAGCGAGGGGTTAAGCACCGGCCGCTTCCATTCATTCCTATAGAGCGAGGGGTTAAGCACCGGCCGCTTCCATTCATTCCTATAGAGCGAGGGGTTAAGCACGGGCCGCTTCCATTCATTCCTATAGAGCGAGGGGTTAAGCACCGGCCGCTTCCATTCATTCCTATAGAGCGAGGGGTTAAGCACGGGCCGCTTCCATTCATTCCTATAGAGCGAGGGGTTAAGCACCGGCCGCTTCCATTCATTCCTATAGAGCGAGGGGTTAAGCACCGGCCGCTTCCATTCATTCCTATAGAGCGAGGGGTTAAGCACGGGCCGCTTCCATTCATTCCTATAGAGCCGAGGGGTTAAGCACGGGCCGCTTCCATTCATTCCTATAGAGCGAGGGGTTAAGCACCGGGCCGCTTCCATTCATTCCTATAGAGCGAGGGGTTAAGCACGGGCCGCTTCCATTCATTCCTATAGAGCGAGGGGTTAAGCACGGGCTGCTTCCATTCATTCCTATAGAGCGAGGGGTTAAGCACGGGCCGCTTCCATTCATTCCTATAGAGCGAGGGGTTAAGCACCGGGCCGCTTCCATTCATTCCTATAGAGCGAGGGGTTAAGCACGGGCCGCTTCCATTCATTCCTATAGAGCGAGGGGTTAAGCACGGGCCGCTTCCATTCATTCCTATAGAGCCGAGGGGTTAAGCACGGGCCGCTTCCATTCATTCCTATAGAGCGAGGGGTTAAGCACGGGCCGCTTCCATTCATTCCTATAGAGCGCAGGGGTTAAGCACGGCCGCTTCCATTCATTCCTATAGAGCGAGGGGTTAAGCACCGGCCGCTTCCATTCATTCCTATAGAGCGAGGGGTTAAGCACGGCCGCTTCCATTCATTCCTATAGAGCGAGGGGTTAAGCACCGGCCGCTTCCATTCATTCCTATAGAGCGAGGGGTTAAGCACGGGCCCGCTTCCATTCATTCCTATAGAGCGAGGGGTTAAGCACCGGCCGCTTCCATTCATTCCTATAGAGCGAGGGGTTAAGCACCGGCCGCTTCCATTCATTCCTATAGAGCGAGGGGTTAAGCACCGGCCGCTTCCATTCATTCCTATAGAGCGAGGGGTTAAGCACCGGCCGCTTCCATTCATTCCTATAGAGCGAGGGGTTAAGCACCGCCGCTTCCATTCATTCCTATAGAGCGAGGGGTTAAGCACCGGCCGCTTTCCATCCATTCCTATAGAGCGAGGGGTTAAGCACGGGCCGCTTCCATTCATTCCTATAGAGTGAGGGGTTAAGCACCGCCGCTTCCATCCATTCCTATAGAGCGAGGGGTTAAGCACGGGCCGCTTCCATTCATGCCTATAGAGCGAGGGGTTAAGCACCGCCGCTTCCATTCATTCCTATAGAGCGAGGGGTTAAGCACCGGGCCGCTTTCATTCATTCCTATAGAGCGAGGGGTTAAGCACCGGCCGCTTCCATTCATTCCTATAGAGCGAGGGGTTAAGCACCGGCCGCTTCCATTCATTCCTATAGAGCCAGGGGTTAAGCATGGGCTGCTTCCATTCATTCCTATAGAGCGAGGGGTTAAGCTTCCATTCATTTCCTATAGAGCGAGGGGTTAAGCACGGGCCGCTTCCATTCATTCCTATAGAGCGAGGGGTTAAGCACCGGCCGCTTCCATTCATTCCTATAGAGCGAGGGGTTAAGCACGGGCCGCTTCCATTCATTCCTATAGAGCGAGGGGTTAAGCACCGGCCGCTTCCATTCATTTCCTATAGAGCGAGGGGGTTAAGCACGGGCCGCTTCCATTCATGCCTATAGAGCGAGGGGTTAAGCACCGGCCGCTTCCATTCATTCCTATAGAGCGAGGGGTTAAGCACCGGGCCGCTTCCATTCATTCCTATAGAGCGAGGGGTTAAGCACCGGCCGCTTCCATTCATTCCTATAGAGCGAGGGGTTAAGCACGGGCCGCTTCCATTCATTCCTATAGAGCGAGGGGTTAAGCACGGGCCGCTTCCATTCATTCCTATAGAGCGAGGGGTTAAGCAACGGGCCGCTTCCATTCATTCCTATAGAGCGAGGGGTTAAGCACCGGCCGCTTCCATTCATTCCTATAGAGCGAGGGGTTAAGCACGGGCCGCTTCCATTCATTTCCTATAGAGCGAGGGGGTTAAGCACCGGCCGCTTTCCATTCATTCCTATAGAGCGAGGGGTTAAGCACCGGCCGCTTCCATTCATTTCCTATAGAGCGAGGGGTTAAGCACGGGCCGCTTCCATTCATTCCTATAGAGCGAGGGGTTAAGCACCGGCCGCTTCCATTCATTCCTATAGAGCGAGGGGTTTAAGCACCGGCCGCTTCCATTCATTCCTATAGAGCGAGGGGTTAAGCACCGGCCGCTTCCATTCATTTCCTATAGAGCGAGGGGTTAAGCACGGGCCGCTTCCATTCATTCCTATAGAGCGAGGGGTTAAGCACCGGCCGCTTCCATTCATTCCTATAGAGCGAGGGGTTAAGCACGGGCCGCTTCCATTCATTCCTATAGAGCGAGGGGTTAAGCACGGGCCGCTTCCATTCATTCCCTATAGAGCGAGGGGTTAAGCACCGGCCGCTTCCATTCATTCCTATAGAGCGAGGGGTTAAGCACCGGCCGCTTCCATTCATTCCTATAGAGCGAGGGGTTAAGCACCGGCCGCTTCCATTCATTCCTATAGAGCGAGGGGTTAAGCACTGGGCCGCTTCCATTCATTCCTATAGAGCGAGGGGTTAAGCACCGGCCGCTTCCATTCATTCCTATAGAGCGAGGGGTTAAGCACCGGCCGCTTCCATTCATTCCTATAGAGCGAGGGGTTAAGCACCGGCCGCTTCCATTCATTCCTATAGAGCGAGGGGTTAAGCACCGGCCGCTTTCCATTCATTCCTATAGAGCGAGGGGTTAAGCACCGGCCGCTTCCATTTCATTCCTATAGAGCGAGGGGTTAAGCACCGGCCGCTTCCATTCATTCCTATAGAGCGAGGGGTTAAGCACCGGCCCGCTTCCATTCATTCCTATAGAGCGAGGGGTTAAGCACCGGCCCGCTTCCATTCATTCCTATAGAGCGAGGGGTTAAGCACGGGCCCGCTTCCATTCATTCCTATAGAGCGAGGGGTTAAGCACGGCCGCTTCCATTCATTCCTATAGAGCGAGGGGTTAAGCACCGGCCGCTTCCATTCATTCCTATAGAGCGAGGGGTTAAGCACCGGCCGCTTCCATTCATTCCTATAGAGCGAGGGGTTAAGCACGGGCCGCTTCCATTCATTCCTATAGAGCGAGGGGTTAAGCACGGGCCGCTTCCATTCATTCCTATAGAGCGAGGGGTTAAGCACGGGCCGCTTCCATTCATTCCTATAGAGCGAGGGGTTAAGCACGGGGCCGCTTCCATTCATTCCTATAGAGCGAGGGGTTAAGCACCGGCCGCTTCCATTCATTCCTATAGAGCGAGGGGTTAAGCACGGGCCGCTTCCATTCATTCCTATAGAGCGAGGGGTTAAGCACCGGCCGCTTCCATTCATTCCTATAGAGCGAGGGGTTAAGCACGGGCCGCTTCCATTCATTCCTATAGAGCGAGGGGTTAAGCACGGGCCGCTTCCATTCATTCCTATAGAGAGAGGGGTTAAGCACGGGCCGCTTCCATTCATTCCTATAGAGCGAGGGGTTAAGCACCGGCCGCTTCCATTCATTCCTATAGAGCGAGGGGTTAAGCACGGGCCGCTTCCATTCATTCCTATAGAGCGAGGGGTTAAGCACCGGCCGCTTCCATTCATTCCTATAGAGCGAGGGGTTAAGCACGGGCCGCTTCCATTCATTCCTATAGAGCGAGGGGTTAAGCACGGGCCGCTTCCATTCATTCCTATAGAGCGAAGGTATTTCGATATTAGATATTCAATTACTATTCGCTCATCTCTATTAGTTTCATTAAATGTCAAGCCAAAGCGAAGAACGGCTCTTACTGAAGCAGATGCCCTTAAGGTGGACGTTGCGTTTCTGCAGGAGGACTTATTTTGTTCCTTTAATTCTTTCCCTTCCTGACTGTTTATTCCACCGCGTGCTCAGCCGCTATCTTCGTCTCCTCGTGCTGCCGCCATATTGGATAGAAGACCTATCACACCATGTAATGTCCATGCCCCAACTCCTCACAACCTGATCTCCTCACTCGGGTCCTCACTACGGTGATTGAACTCCCAGCTCTGACTGTAAAAAATAGTCGCCAATTTTAGTTTGTTCTACTCAGATAAGACGGACGAACCCCTCCGGAGCCCCCTCTGTCACTGGCGGCTCAGGTAGGGCCTTCTCCAGAGAGCGTCCCATACGTGAATATCTCCTCCGCTCCCATCTTAAGGAGGGATCATTCTCCTTTGGCGACAATACCTTGGAAAGTCCATGAAGCCATGATGCGTGGCCATTGTATGGCATTGAGGACACGGCCTGCACTCGCTTGCTGGACCTTCACCCTCAAATTACAATGTGATGATCAGCTCGCGTCTGTCCAGCCAACAAGGACCATTCATTGACTTAAGGGCCCAAATCAGGGACATTTTACTACAAAAGCTAGAGGAATGACTACTGTCCTCTATACGATGATATTATCACCAGCAGCCGCATAGTGACCTGGAGGGGACATCATAGACCCTCAGGAGCACTGATGGTGCGGCCATTGATGGTCCTGCTGAGAGCGCCCACATGACTATTACTCCAGGCTGACCGATCCAGGGGACAGCGCCCCACTGAGAGGGGATCATGTCTTGTTTGATGTCGGGGTCTCCGGTGTCTATGTCCCCCGCAGTCACTGTGTCTTCTCTTCTGCAGATGATCGCTCCATCGCTCCTCTCCAGGAGGCCTTCTCCATCCAGCTCATCTCGCCGGTCAGCTGGGAGGACCATTCCTAATTACCAGGTAGTCCTTTGTACCCTCGAGGGGCCCCGGTCCCTGTCCTCAGCCTCATGTAGTTGTACAGTTATTGTGTCCTCACCGGTGTCCCCCGCTCTGCGTTGCAGGATCGGTCTGGAGGAGTGGGAGCATGTCACCTGTGTGAAGACGGTCAATCTGAAGAGCGAGGAGAGTGTCAGGACTGAAGGGCTACATCGCGGTGGGGACGAGTCTGATGTAGGGGGAGGAGGTGACCTGCCGAGGTCGGGTGAGTGACACCGGCCCTGTCCTCTGGCTCATCGGCCACACTACATGCCGGTAGCAAGGAGACGCCTGTGGAGTCATGGGCCTTGGCTCTCTGCACTGCAAACAAAACAATTTTCATACATTCCCCCGATGAAGAGAAGAAATGCAACAGCCCAGACGTGGTAAAAAGTGGTGTTCGCCCTTATGGTGGCGATGGAGGCCGGAGAGCTGCCTCTGTAGGAAGACACGATGGCAGGTGCAGGGATATAAGTCTCCTTGGCTGAAACAGTGTAACAAAATCTCTCCGGCGCTCTGCTGCTTTTATTATGTATTCAGAATCTTGACAAGATGGAAGCAGTGAACAGGCAGAAGAGCAAATAACCTACGCGTTTCAGGGAACACTCCCCTTAGGGTAAGTTCATGGGCAACACGGTGGTTAGCACTGCAGCCTTGCAGCACTGGAGTCCTGGGTTCGAATCCTGCCAAGGAGTTTGTATGTTCTCCTTATGTTGGCGTGGGTTTCCTCCCAGACTGATAGGGGCTGCAGATTGTGAGCTGTATATGGGACAGTGAGGGGCAATGTCTGTACAGCGCTGCGGAATAGGACGGCGATATATGAGGAAGCAGAATAATAATAATAACCTTGATGACAAGCTTTGCTGATTAGTGATGGCAGAGATGAATATGCCGCGTAGCATTCAGTGACGTTTCGGCCTCTTCCTCAGACGCTACAAATAACTCGATACAAGAATAACTTACACGCAGGCTCTCCAGTACAAAGTGTCAGGACGTGCGGAGTTATGAGGCCATCTCTATATATCCTAATTATACATTGTATTCACAGCCGACGCCCCGGCTGCAGAGCGCAACTTCCTCCTGACATTGTCACCGCGCCCGAATGGCGGAGTTTCCTTACTCTAATTTGCATGTGTGACTATTGGAATATTGAAAAAACTTTATAATATTTCCTATAGGATTGCAGAGACTGGAATATCTCACATTACACTGGAAGGACCAGCGCGGCCTCGATTCTTACTTGTACTGATTTACTTGTAACGTCTGAGGAAGGGGCCGAAAACGTGACTGAATGCTAAGTACAATGATGAAGTTACCTGTATTCTGCTGAGAGTCTCCCAGGGACAATGATGGGGTTACCTGTATTCTGCTGAGAGTCTCCCAGTACAATGATGGGGTTACCTGTATTCTGCTGAGAGTCTCCCAGGACAATGATGGGGTTACCTGTATTCTGCTGAGAGTCTCCCAGTACAATGATGGGGTTACCTGTATTCTGCTGAGAGTCTCCCAGGACAATGATGGGGTTACCTGTATTCTGCTGAGAGTCTCCCAGTACAATGATGGGGTTACCTGTATTCTGCTGAGAGTCTCCCAGTACAATGATGGGGTGATCTGTATTCTGCTGAGAGTCCTCCCATTACAATGATGGGGTTACCTGTATTCTGCTGAGAGTCTCCCAGTACAATGATGGGGTGACCTGTATTCTGCTGAGAGTCTCCCAGGACAATGATGGGGTGACCTGTATTCTGCTGAGAGTCTCCCAGTACAATGATGGGGTGACCTGTATTCTGCTGAGAGTCTCCCAGTACAATGATGGGGAGACCTGTATTCTGCTGAGAGTCTCCCAGTACAATGATGGGGGAGACCTGTATTCTGCTGAGAGTCTCCCAGTACAATGATGGGGTGACCTGTATTCTGCTGAGAGTCTCCCAGTACAATGATGGGGTGACCTGTATTCTGCTGAGAGTCTCCCAGGACAATGATGGGGTGACCTGTATTTCTGCTGAGAGTCTCCCAGTACAATGATGGGGTGACCTGTATTCTGCTGAGAGTCTCCCAGGACAATGATGGGGTTACCTGTATTCTGCTGAGAGTCTCCCAGTACAATGATGGGGTGACCTGTATTCTGCTGAGAGTCTCCCAGTACAATGATGGGGTGACCTGTATTCTGCTGAGAGTCTCCCAGGACAATGATGGGGTGACCTGTATTCTGCTGAGAGTCTCCCAGTACAATGATGGGGTGACCTGTATTCTGCTGAGAGTCTCCCAGTACAATGATGGGGTGACCTGTATTCTGCTGAGAGTCTCCCAGGACAATGATGGGGTTACCTGTATTCTGCTGAGAGTCTCCTAGTACAATGATGGGGTGACCTGTATTCTGCTGAGAGTCTCCCAGTACAATGATGGGGTGACCTGTATTCTGCTGAGAGTCTCCCAGTACAATGATGGGGAGACCTGTATTCTGCTGAGAGTCTCCCAGTACAATGATGGGGAGACCTGTATTCTGCTGAGAGTCTCCAAGTACAATGATAGGGGTTACCTGTATTCTGCTGAGAGACCCCCAGTACAATGATGGGGTGACCTGTATTCTGCTGAGAGTCTCCCAGTACAATAATGGGGAGACCTTTATTCTGCTGAGAGTCTCCCAGTACAATGATGGGGTGACCTGTATTCTGCTGAGAGTCTCCCGGTACAATGATGGGGTGACCTGTATTCTGCTGAGAGTCTCCCGGTACAATGATGGGGTGACCTGTATTCTGCTGAGAGTCTCCCAGTACAATGATGGGGAGACCTGTATTCTGCTGAGAGTCTCCAAGTACAATGATAGGGGTTACCTGTATTCTGCTGAGAGACCCCCAGTACAATGATGGGGTGACCTGTATTCTGCTGAGAGACCCCCAGTACAATGATGGGGTTACCTGTATTCTGCTGAGAGTCTCCCAGTACATTGATGGGGTGATCTGTATTCTGCTGAGAGTCTCCTAGTTCAATGATGGGGTGACCTGTATTCTGCTGAGAGTCTCCCAGTACAATGATGGGGTTACCTGTATTCTGCTGAGAGTCTCCCAGTACAATGATGGGGTGACCTGTATTCTGCTGAGAGTCTCCCAGTACAATGATGGGGTGAACTGTATTCTGCTGAGAGTCTCCCAGTACAATAATGGGGAGACCTGTATTCTGCTGAGAGTCTCCCAGTACAATGATGGGGTGACCTGTATTCTGCTGAGAGTCTCCAAGTACAATGATGGGGAAACCTGTATTCTGCTGAGAGTCTCCCAGTACAATGATGGGGAGACCTGTATTCTGCTGAGAGTCTCCCAGTACAATGATGGGGAGACCTGTATTCTGCTGAGAGTCTCCAAGTACAATGATAGGGGTTACCTGTATTCTGCTGAGAGACCCCCAGTACAATGATGGGGTTACCTGTATTCTGCTGAGAGTCTCCCAGTACAATGATGGGGTGACCTGTATTCTGCTGAGTCTCCCAGTACAATGATGGGGTGACCTGTATTCTGCTGAGAGTCTCCCAGTACAATGATGGGGGTGACTTGTATTCTGCTGATAGTCTCCCAGTACAATGATGGGGTTACCTGTATTCTGCTGAGAGTCTCCCAGTACAATGATGGGGTGACCTGTATTCTGCTGAGAGTCTCCCACGACAATGATGGGGTTACCTGTATTCTGCTGAGAGTCTCCCAGTACATTGATGGGGTGATCTGTATTCTGCTGAGAGTCTCCTAGTTCAATGATGGGGTGACCTGTATTCTGCTGAGAGTCTCCCAGTACAATGATGGGGTTACCTGTATTCTGCTGAGAGTCTCCCAGTACAATGATGGGGTGACCTGTATTCTGCTGAGAGTCTCCCAGTACAATGATGGGGTGACCTGTATTCTGCTGAGAGTCTCCCAGTACAATAATGGGGAGACCTGTATTCTGCTGAGAGTCTCCCAGTACAATGATGGGGTTATCTCTATTCTGCTGAGAGTCTCCCAGGACAATGATGGGGTGACCTGTATTCTGCTGAGAGTCTCCCAGTACAATGATGGGGTGACCTGTATTCTGCTGAGAGTCTCCCAATACAATGATGGAGAGACCTGTATTCTGCTGAGAGTCTCCCAGTACAATGATGGGGAGACCTGTATTCTGCTGAGAGTCTCCCAGTACAATGATGGGGTGACCTGTATTCTGCTGAGAGTCTCCCAGTACAATGATGGGGTGACCTGTATTCTGCTGAGAGTCTCCCAGTACAATGATGGGGTTACCTGTATTCTGCTGAGAGTCTCCCAGTACAATGATGGGGTGACCTGTATTCTGCTGAGAGTCTCCCAGTACAATGATGGGGTGACCTGTATTCTGCTGAGAGTCTCCCAGGACAATGATGGGGTTACCTGTATTCTGCTGAGAGTCTCCCAGTACAATGATGGGGTGACCTGTATTCTGCTGAGAGTCTCCTAGTACAATGATGGGGTGACCTGTATTCTGCTGAGAGTCTCCCATTACAATGATGGGGTTACCTGTATTCTGCTGAGGGTCTCCCAGTACGATGATGGGGTTACCTGTATTCTGCTGAGAGTTTCCCAGGACAATGATGGGGTTACCTGTATTCTGCTGAGAGTCTCCCAGTACAATGATGGGGTGATCTGTATTCTGCTGAGAGTCTCCTAGTACAATGATGGGGTGACCTGTATTCTGCTGAGAGTCTCCCAGTACAATGATGGGGTGACCTGTATTCTGCTGAGAGTCTCCTAGTACAATGATGGGGTTACCTGTATTCTGCTGAGAGTCTCCCAGTACAATGATGGCATTACCTGTATTCTGCTGAGAGTCTCCCAGTACAATGATGGGGTTACCTGTATTCTGCTGAGAGTCTCCCAGTACAATGATGGGGTGACCTGTATTCTGCTGAGAGTCTCCCAGTACAATGATGGGGAGACCTGTATTCTGCTGAGAGTCTCCAAGTACAATGATAGGGGTTACCTGTATTCTGCTGAGAGTCTCCCAGTACAATGATGGGGTGACCTGTATTCTGCTGAGAGTCTCCCAGTACAATGATGGGGTGACCTGTATTCTGCTGAGAGACCCCCAGTACAATGATGGGGTGACCTGTATTCTGCTGAGAGACCCCCAGTACAATGATGGGGTTACCTGTATTCTGCTGAGAGTCTCCCAGTACAATGATGGGGTGACCTGTATTCTGCTGAGAGTCTCCAAGTACAATGATGGGGTGACCTGTATTCTGCTGAGAGTCTCCCAGTACAATGATGGGGGTGACCTGTATTCTGCTGAGAGTCTCCCAGTACAATGATGGGGTGATCTGTATTCTGCTGAGAGTCTCCCATTACAATGATGGGGGTGACCTGTATTCTGCTGAGAGTCTCCCAGTACAATGATGGGGTGACCTGTATTCTGCTGAGACTCTCCCACGACAATGATGGGGTTACCTGTATTCTGCTGAGAGTCTCCCAGTACATTGATGGGGTGATCTGTATTCTGCTGAGAGTATCCAAGTACAATGATAGGGGTTACCTGTATTCTGCTGAGAGACCCCCAGTACAATGATGGGGTGACCTGTATTCTGCTGAGAGACCCCCAGTACAATGATGGGGTTACCTGTATTCTGCTGAGAGTCTCCCAGTACAATGATGGGGTGACCTGTATTCTGCTGAGAGTCTCCAAGTACAATGATGGGGTGACCTGTATTCTGCTGAGAGTCTCCCAGTACAATGATGGGGGTGACCTGTATTCTGCTGAGAGTCTCCCAGTACAATGATGGGGTGATCTGTATTCTGCTGAGAGTCTCCCATTACAATGATGGGGGTGACCTGTATTCTGCTGAGAGTCTCCCAGTACAATGTTGGGGTGACCTGTATTCTGCTGAGACTCTCCCACGACAATGATGGGGTTACCTGTATTCTGCTGAGAGTCTCCCAGTACAATGATGGGGTTACCTGTATTCTGCTGAGAGTCTCCCAGTACAATGATGGGGTTACCTGTATTCTGCTGAGAGTCTCCCAGTACAATGATGGGGTGACCTGTATTCTGCTGAGAGTCTCCCAGTACAATGATGGGGTTACCTGTATTCTGCTGAGAGTCTCCCAGTACAATGATGGGGTGACCTGTATTCTGCTGAGAGTCTCCCAGTACAATGATGGGGTGACCTGTATTCTGCTGAGAGTCTCCCAGTACAATAATGGGGAGACCTGTATTCTGCTGAGAGTCTCCCAGTACAATGATGGGGTGACCTGTATTCTGCTGAGAGTCTCCCAGTACAATGATGGGGAGACCTGTATTCTGCTGAGAGTCTCCCAGTACAATGATGGGGAGACCTGCATTCTGCTGAGAGTCTCCCAGTACAATGATGGGGAGACCTGTATTCTGCTGAGAGTCTCCAAGTACAATGATAGGGGTTACCTGTATTCTGCTGAGAGACCCCCAGTACAATGATGGGGTGACCTGTATTCTGCTGAGAGTCTCCCAGTACAATGATGGGGTGACCTGTATTCTGCTGAGAGTCTCCCAGTACAATGATGGGGTGACCTGTATTCTGCTGAGAGTCTCCCGGTACAATGATGGGGTGACCTGTATTCTGCTGAGAGTCTCCCAGTACAATGATGGGGAGACCTGTATTCTGCTGAGAGTCTCCAAGTACAATGATAGGGGTTACCTGTATTCTGCTGAGAGACCCCCAGTACAATGATGGGGTGACCTGTATTCTGCTGAGAGACCCCCCGTACAATGATGGGGTTACCTGTATTCTGCTGAGAGTCTCCCAGTACAATGATGGGGTGACCTGTATTCTGCTGAGAGTCTCAAAGTACAATGATGGGGTGACCTGTATTCTGCTGAGAGTCTCCCCGTACAATGATGGGGGTGACCTGTATTCTGCTGAGAGTCTCCCAGTACAATGATGGGGTGATCTGTATTCTGCTGAGAGTCTCCCATTACAATGATGGGGGTGACCTGTATTCTGCTGAGAGTCTCCCAGTACAATGATGGGGAGACCTGTATTCTGCTGAGAGTCTCCAAGTACAATGATAGGGGTTACCTGTATTCTGCTGAGAGACCCCCAGTACAATGATGGGGTGACCTGTATTCTGCTGAGAGTCTCCCAGTACAATGATCGGGTGACCTGTATTCTGCTGAGAGTCTCCCAGTACAATGATGGGGTGACCTGTATTCTGCTGAGAGTCTCAAAGTACAATGATGGGGTGACCTGTATTCTGCTGAGAGTCTCCCAGTACAATGATGGGGGTGACCTGTATTCTGCTGAGAGTCTCCCAGTACAATGATGGGGTGATCTGTATTCTGCTGAGAGTCTCCCATTACAATGATGGGGGTGACCTGTATTCTGCTGAGAGTCTCCCAGTACAATGATGGGGTGACCTGTATTCTGCTGAGACTCTCCCACGACAATGATGGGGTTACCTGTATTCTGCTGAGAGTCTCCCAGTACATTGATGGGGTGATCTGTATTCTGCTGAGAGTCTCCTAGTTCAATGATGGGGTGACCTGTATTCTGCTGAGAGTCTCCCAGTACAATGATGGGGCTACCTGTATTCTGCTGAGAGTCTCCCAGTACAATGATGGGGTGACCTGTATTCTGCTGAGAGTCTCCCAGTACAATGATGGGGTGACCTGTATTCTGCTGAGAGTCTCCCAGTACAATAATGGGGAGACCTGTATTCTGCTGAGAGTCTCCCAGTACAATGATGGGGTGACCTGTATTCTGCTGAGAGTCTCCCAGTACAATGATGGGGAGACCTGTATTCTGCTGAGAGTCTCCCAGTACAATGATGGGGAGACCTGTATTCTGCTGAGAGTCTCCCAGTACAATGATGGGGAGACCTGTATTCTGCTGAGAGTCTCCAAGTACAATGATAGGGGTTACCTGTATTCTGCTGAGAGACCCCCAGTACAATGATGGGGTGACCTGTATTCTGCTGAGAGTCTCCCAGTACAATGATGGGGTGACCTGTATTCTGCTGAGAGTCTCCCAGTACAATGATGGGGTGACCTGTATTCTGCTGAGAGTCTCCCGATACAATGATGGGGTGACCTGTATTCTGCTGAGAGTCTCCCAGTACAATGATGGGGAGACCTGTATTCTGCTGAGAGTCTCCAAGTACAATGATAGGGGTTACCTGTATTCTGCTGAGAGACCCCCAGTACAATGATGGGGTGACCTGTGTTCTGCTGAGAGACCCCCAGTACAATGATGGGGTTACCTGTATTCTGCTGAGAGTCTCCCAGTACAATGATGGGGTGACCTGTATTCTGCTGAGAGTCTCCCAGTACAATGATGGGGTGACCTGTATTCTGCTGAGAGTCTCCCAGTACAATGATGGGGGTGACCTGTATTCTGCTGATAGTCTCCCAGTACAATGATGGGGTTACCTGTATTCTGCTGAGAGTCTCCCAGTACAATGATGGGGGTGACCTGTATTCTGCTGAGAGTCTCCCAGTACAATGATGGGGTGACCTGTATTCTGCTGAGAGTCTCCCAGTACATTGATGGGGTGATCTGTATTCTGCTGAGAGTCTCCTAGTTCAATCATGGGGTGACCTGTATTCTGCTGAGAGTCTCCCAGTACAATGATGGGGTTACCTGTATTCTGCTGAGAGTCTCCCAGTACAATGATGGGGTGACCTGTATTCTGCTGAGAGTCTCCCAGTACAATGATGGGGTGACCTGTATTCTGCTGAGAGTCTCCCAGTACAATAATGGGGAGACCTGTATTCTGCTGAGAGTCTCCCAGTACAATGATGGGGTTATCTGTATTCTGCTGAGAGTCTCCCAGGACAATGATGGGGTGACCTGTATTCTGCTGAGAGTCTCCCAGTACAATGATGGGGTGACCTGTATTCTGCTGAGAGTCTCCAAGTACAATGATGGGGTGACCTGTATTCTGCTGAGAGTCTCCCAGTACAATGATGGGGGTGACCTGTATTCTGCTGAGAGTCTCCCAGTACAATGATGGGGTGATCTGTATTCTGCTGAGAGTTTCCCATTACAATGATGGGGGTGACCTGTATTCTGCTGAGAGTCTCCCAGTACAATGATGGGGTGACCTGTATTCTGCTGAGACTCTCCCACGACAATGATGGGGTTACCTGTATTCTGCTGAGAGTCTCCCAGTACATTGATGGGGTGATCTGTATTCTGCTGAGAGTCTCCTAGTTCAATGATGGGGTGACCTGTATTCTGCTGAGAGTCTCCCAGTACAATGATGGGGTTACCTGTATTCTGCTGAGAGTCTCCCAGTACAATGATGGGGTTACCTGTATTCTGCTGAGAGTCTCCCAGTACAATGATGGGGTGACCTGTATTCTGCTGAGAGTCTCCCAGTACAATGATGGGGAGACCTGTATTCTGCTGAGAGTCTCCAAGTACAATGATAGGGGTTACCTGTATTCTGCTGAGAGACCCCCAGTACAATGATGGGGTGACCTGTATTCTGCTGAGAGTCTCCCAGTACAATGATCGGGTGACCTGTATTCTGCTGAGAGTCTCCCAGTACAATGATCGGGTGACCTGTATTCTGCTGAGAGTCTCCCAGTACAATGATGGGGTGACCTGTATTCTGCTGAGAGTCTCAAAGTACAATGATGGGGTGACCTGTATTCTGCTGAGAGTCTCCCAGTACAATGATGGGGGTGACCTGTATTCTGCTGAGAGTCTCCCAGTACAATGATGGGGTGATCTGTATTCTGCTGAGAGTCTCCCATTACAATGATGGGGGTGACCTGTATTCTGCTGAGAGTCTCCCAGTACAATGATGGGGTGACCTGTATTCTGCTGAGACTCTCCCACGACAATGATGGGGTTACCTGTATTCTGCTGAGAGTCTCCCAGTACATTGATGGGGTGATCTGTATTCTGCTGAGAGTCTCCTAGTTCAATGATGGGGTGACCTGTATTCTGCTGAGAGTCTCCCAGTACAATGATGGGGCTACCTGTATTCTGCTGAGAGTCTCCCAGTACAATGATGGGGTGACCTGTATTCTGCTGAGAGTCTCCCAGTACAATGATGGGGTGACCTGTATTCTGCTGAGAGTCTCCCAGTACAATAATGGGGAGACCTGTATTCTGCTGAGAGTCTCCCAGTACAATGATGGGGTGACCTGTATTCTGCTGAGAGTCTCCCAGTACAATGATGGGGAGACCTGTATTCTGCTGAGAGTCTCCCAGTACAATGATGGGGAGACCTGTATTCTGCTGAGAGTCTCCCAGTACAATGATGGGGAGACCTGTATTCTGCTGAGAGTCTCCAAGTACAATGATAGGGGTTACCTGTATTCTGCTGAGAGACCCCCAGTACAATGATGGGGTGACCTGTATTCTGCTGAGAGTCTCCCAGTACAATGATGGGGTGACCTGTATTCTGCTGAGAGTCTCCCAGTACAATGATGGGGTGACCTGTATTCTGCTGAGAGTCTCCCGATACAATGATGGGGTGACCTGTATTCTGCTGAGAGTCTCCCAGTACAATGATGGGGAGACCTGTATTCTGCTGAGAGTCTCCAAGTACAATGATAGGGGTTACCTGTATTCTGCTGAGAGACCCCCAGTACAATGATGGGGTGACCTGTGTTCTGCTGAGAGACCCCCAGTACAATGATGGGGTTACCTGTATTCTGCTGAGAGTCTCCCAGTACAATGATGGGGTGACCTGTATTCTGCTGAGAGTCTCCCAGTACAATGATGGGGTGACCTGTATTCTGCTGAGAGTCTCCCAGTACAATGATGGGGGTGACCTGTATTCTGCTGATAGTCTCCCAGTACAATGATGGGGTTACCTGTATTCTGCTGAGAGTCTCCCAGTACAATGATGGGGGTGACCTGTATTCTGCTGAGAGTCTCCCAGTACAATGATGGGGTGACCTGTATTCTGCTGAGAGTCTCCCAGTACATTGATGGGGTGATCTGTATTCTGCTGAGAGTCTCCTAGTTCAATCATGGGGTGACCTGTATTCTGCTGAGAGTCTCCCAGTACAATGATGGGGTTACCTGTATTCTGCTGAGAGTCTCCCAGTACAATGATGGGGTGACCTGTATTCTGCTGAGAGTCTCCCAGTACAATGATGGGGTGACCTGTATTCTGCTGAGAGTCTCCCAGTACAATAATGGGGAGACCTGTATTCTGCTGAGAGTCTCCCAGTACAATGATGGGGTTATCTGTATTCTGCTGAGAGTCTCCCAGGACAATGATGGGGTGACCTGTATTCTGCTGAGAGTCTCCCAGTACAATGATGGGGTGACCTGTATTCTGCTGAGAGTCTCCAAGTACAATGATGGGGTGACCTGTATTCTGCTGAGAGTCTCCCAGTACAATGATGGTTGTGACCTGTATTCTGCTGAGAGTCTCCCAGTACAATGATGGGGTGATCTGTATTCTGCTGAGAGTTTCCCATTACAATGATGGGGGTGACCTGTATTCTGCTGAGAGTCTCCCAGTACAATGATGGGGTGACCTGTATTCTGCTGAGACTCTCCCACGACAATGATGGGGTTACCTGTATTCTGCTGAGAGTCTCCCAGTACATTGATGGGGTGATCTGTATTCTGCTGAGAGTCTCCTAGTTCAATGATGGGGTGACCTGTATTCTGCTGAGAGTCTCCCAGTACAATGATGGGGTTACCTGTATTCTGCTGAGAGTCTCCCAGTACAATGATGGGGTTACCTGTATTCTGCTGAGAGTCTCCCAGTACAATGATGGGGTGACCTGTATTCTGCTGAGAGTCTCCAAGTACAATGATGTGGTGACCTGTATTCTGCTGAGAGTCTCCCAGTACAATGATGGGGGTGACCTGTATTCTGCTGAGAGTCTCCCAGTACAATGATGGGGTGATCTGTATTCTGCTGAGAGTCTCCCATTACAATGATGGGGGTGACCTGTATTCTGCTGAGAGTCTCCCAGTACAATGATGGGGTGACCTGTATTCTGCTGAGACTCTCCCACGACAATGATGGGGTTACCTGTATTCTGCTGAGAGTCTCCCAGTACATTGATGGGGTGATCTGTATTCTGCTGAGAGTCTCCTAGTTCAATGATGGGGTGACCTGTATTCTGCTGAGAGTCTCCCAGTACAATGATGGGGTTACCTGTATTCTGCTGAGAGTCTCCAGTACAATGATGGGGTGACTTGTATTCTGCTGAGAGTCTCCCAGTACAATGATGGGGTGACCTGTATTCTGCTGAGAGTCTCCCAGTACAATAATGGGGAGACCTGTATTCTGCTGAGAGTCTCCCAGTACAATGATGGGGTGACCTGTATTCTGCTGAGAGTCTCCCAGTACAATGATGGGGAGACCTGTATTCTGCTGAGAGTCTCCCAGTACAATGATGGGGAGACCTGTATTCTGCTGAGAGTCTCCCAGTACAATGATGGGGTGACCTGTATTCTGCTGAGAGTCTCCCGGTACAATGATGGGGTGACCTGTATTCTGCTGAGAGTCTCCCAGTACAATGATGGGGAGACCTGTATTCTGCTGAGAGTCTCCAAGTACAATGATAGGGGTTACCTGTATTCTGCTGAGAGACCCCCAGTACAATGATGGGGTGACCTGTGTTCTGCTGAGAGACCCCCAGTACAATGATGGGGTTACCTGTATTCTGCTGAGAGTCTCCCAGTACAATGATGGGGTGACCTGTATTCTGCTGAGAGTCTCCCAGTACAATGATGGGGTGACCTGTATTCTGCTGAGAGTCTCCCAGTACAATGATGGGGGTGACCTGTATTCTGCTGATAGTCTCCCAGTACAATGATGGGGTTACCTGTATTCTGCTGAGAGTCTCCCAGTACAATGATGGGGGTGACCTGTATTCTGCTGAGAGTCTCCCAGTACAATGATGGGGTGACCTGTATTCTGCTGAGAGTCTCCCAGTACATTGATGGGGTGATCTGTATTCTGCTGAGAGTCTCCTAGTTCAATCATGGGGTGACCTGTATTCTGCTGAGAGTCTCCCAGTACAATGATGGGGTTACCTGTATTCTGCTGAGAGTCTCCCAGTACAATGATGGGGTGACCTGTATTCTGCTGAGAGTCTCCCAGTACAATGATGGGGTGACCTGTATTCTGCTGAGAGTCTCCCAGTACAATAATGGGGAGACCTGTATTCTGCTGAGAGTCTCCCAGTACAATGATGGGGTTATCTGTATTCTGCTGAGAGTCTCCCAGGACAATGATG
The DNA here is from genome assembly GCF_031893055.1 of Leptodactylus fuscus. Lineage (NCBI taxonomy): Eukaryota > Metazoa > Chordata > Amphibia > Anura > Leptodactylidae > Leptodactylus > Leptodactylus fuscus. The sequence goes on along the minus strand of NW_027440509.1, from coordinate 70,408 downwards.
GGGTGACCTGTATTCTGCTGAGAGTCTCCCAGTACAATGATGGGGTGACCTGTATTCTGCTGAGAGTCTCCAAGTACAATGATGGGGTGACCTGTATTCTGCTGAGAGTCTCCCAGTACAATGATGGGGGTGACCTGTATTCTGCTGAGAGTCTCCCAGTACAATGATGGGGTGATCTGTATTCTGCTGAGAGTTTCCCATTACAATGATGGGGGTGACCTGTATTCTGCTGAGAGTCTCCCAGTACAATGATGGGGTGACCTGTATTCTGCTGAGACTCTCCCACGACAATGATGGGGTTACCTGTATTCTGCTGAGAGTCTCCCAGTACATTGATGGGGTGATCTGTATTCTGCTGAGAGTCTCCTAGTTCAATGATGGGGTGACCTGTATTCTGCTGAGAGTCTCCCAGTACAATGATGGGGTTACCTGTATTCTGCTGAGAGTCTCCCAGTACAATGATGGGGTTACCTGTATTCTGCTGAGAGTCTCCCAGTACAATGATGGGGTGACCTGTATTCTGCTGAGAGTCTCCAAGTACAATGATGTGGTGACCTGTATTCTGCTGAGAGTCTCCCAGTACAATGATGGGGGTGACCTGTATTCTGCTGAGAGTCTCCCAGTACAATGATGGGGTGATCTGTATTCTGCTGAGAGTCTCCCATTACAATGATGGGGGTGACCTGTATTCTGCTGAGAGTCTCCCAGTACAATGATGGGGTGACCTGTATACTGCTGAGACTCTCCCACGACAATGATGGGGTTACCTGTATTCTGCTGAGAGTCTCCCAGTACATTGATGGGGTGATCTGTATTCTGCTGAGAGTCTCCTAGTTCAATGATGGGGTGACCTGTATTCTGCTGAGAGTCTCCCAGTACAATGATGGGGTTACCTGTATTCTGCTGAGAGTCTCCAGTACAATGATGGGGTGACCTTTATTCTGCTGAGAGTCTCCCAGTACAATGATGGGGTGACCTGTATTCTGCTGAGAGTCTCCCAGTACAATAATGGGGAGACCTGTATTCTGCTGAGAGTCTCCCAGTACAATGATGGGGTGACCTGTATTCTGCTGAGAGTCTCCCAGTACAATGATGGGGAGACCTGTATTCTGCTGAGAGTCTCCCAGTACAATGATGGGGAGACCTGTATTCTGCTGAGAGTCTCCCAGTACAATGATGGGGAGACCTGTATTCTGCTGAGAGTCTCCAAGTACAATGATAGGGGTTACCTGTATTCTGCTGAGAGACCCCCAGTACAATGATGGGGTGACCTGTATTCTGCTGAGAGACCCCCCGTACAATGATGGGGTTACCTGTATTCTGCTGAGAGTCTCCCAGTACAATGATGGGGTGACCTGTATTCTGCTGAGAGTCTCAAAGTACAATGATGGGGTGACCTGTATTCTGCTGAGAGTCTCCCAGTACAATGATGGGGTGATCTGTATTCTGCTGAGAGTCTCCCATTACAATGATGGGGGTGACCTGTATTCTGCTGAGAGTCTCCCAGTACAATGATGGGGTGACCTGTATTCTGCTGAGACTCTCCCACGACAATGATGGGGTTACCTGTATTCTGCTGAGAGTCTCCCAGTACATTGATGGGGTGATCTGTATTCTGCTGAGAGTCTCCTAGTTCAATGATGGGGTGACCTGTATTCTGCTGAGAGTCTCCCAGTACAATGATGGGGTTACCTGTATTCTGGTGAGAGTCTCCCAGTACAATGATGGGGTGACCTGTATTCTGCTGAGAGTCTCCCAGTACAATGATGGGGTGACCTGTATTCTGCTGAGAGTCTCCCAGTACAATGATGGGGAGACCTGTATTCTGCTGAGAGTCTCCCAGTACAATGATGGGGAGACCTGTATTCTGCTGAGAGTCTCCAAGTACAATGATAGGGGTTACCTGTATTCTGCTGAGAGACCCCCAGTACAATGATGGGGTGACCTGTATTCTGCTGAGAGTCTCCCAGTACAATGATGGGGTGACCTGTATTCTGCTGAGAGTCTCCCAGTACAATGATGGGGTGACCTGTATTCTGCTGAGAGTCTCCCGGTACAATGATGGGGTGACCTGTATTCTGCTGAGAGTCTCCCAGTACAATGATGGGGAGACCTGTATTCTGCTGAGAGTCTCCAAGTACAATGATAGGGGTTACCTGTATTCTGCTGAGAGACCCCCAGTACAATGATGGGGTTACCTGTATTCTGCTGAGAGTCTCCCAGTACAATGATGGGGTGACCTGTATTCTGCTGAGAGTCTCCCAGTACAATGATGGGGGTGACCTGTATTCTGCTGATAGTCTCCCAGTACAATGATGGGGTTACCTGTATTCTGCTGAGAGTCTCCCAGTACAATGATGGGGGTGACCTGTATTCTGCTGAGAGTCTCCCAGTACAATGATGGGGTGACCTGTATTCTGCTGAGAGTCTCCCAGTACATTGATGGGGTGATCTGTATTCTGCTGAGAGTCTCCTAGTTCAATCATGGGGTGACCTGTATTCTGCTGAGAGTCTCCCAGTACAATGATGGGGTTACCTGTATTCTGCTGAGAGTCTCCCAGTACAATGATGGGGTGACCTGTATTCTGCTGAGAGTCTCCCAGTACAATGATGGGGTGACCTGTATTCTGCTGAGAGTCTCCCAGTACAATGATGGGGTTATCTGTATTCTGCTGAGAGTCTCCCAGGACAATGATGGGGTGACCTGTATTCTGCTGAGAGTCTCCCAGTACAATGATGGGGTGACCTGTATTCTGCTGAGAGTCTCCAAGTACAATGATGGGGTGACCTGTATTCTGCTGAGAGTCTCCCAGTACAATGATGGGGGTGACCTGTATTCTGCTGAGAGTCTCCCAGTACAATGATGGGGTGATCTGTATTCTGCTGAGAGTCTCCCATTACAATGATGGGGGTGACCTGTATTCTGCTGAGAGTCTCCCAGTACAATGATGGGGTGACCTGTATTCTGCTGAGACTCTCCCACGACAATGATGGGGTTACCTGTATTCTGCTGAGAGTCTCCCAGTACATTGATGGGGTGATCTGTATTCTGCTGAGAGTCTCCTAGTTCAATGATGGGGTGACCTGTATTCTGCTGAGAGTCTCCCAGTACAATGATGGGGTTACCTGTATTCTGCTGAGAGTCTCCCAGTACAATGATGGGGTGACCTGTATTCTGCTGAGAGTCTCCCACGACAATGATGGGGTTACCTGTATTCTGCTGAGAGTCTCCCAGCACAATGATGGGGTGACCTGTATTCTGCTGAGAGTCTCTTAGTACAATGATGGGGTGACCTGTATTCTGCTGAGAGTCTCCCATTACAATGATGGGGTTACCTGTATTCTGCTGAGGGTCTCCCAGTACGATGATGGGGTTACCTGTATTCTGCTGAGAGTCTCCCAGGACAATGATGGGGTTACTTGTATTCTGCTGAGAGTCTCCCAGTACAATGATGGGGTGATCTGTATTCTGCTGAGAGTCTCCTAGTACAATGATGGGGTGACCTGTATTCTGCTGAGAGTCTCCCATTACAATGATGGGGTTACCTGTATTCTGCTGAGAGTCTCCCAGTACAATGATGGGGTTACCTGTATTCTGCTGAGAGTCTCCCAGTACAATGATGGGGTTACCTGTATTCTGCTGAGAGTCTCCCAGTACAATGATGAGGTGACCTGTATTCTGCTGAGAGTCTCCCAGTACAATGATGGGGTTACCTGTATTCTGCTGAGAGTCTCCCAGTACAATGATGGGGTGACCTGTATTCTGCTGAGAGTCTCCCAGGACAATGATGGGGTGACCTGTATTCTGCTGAGAGTCTCCCAGTACAATGATGGGGTGACCTGTATTCTGCTGAGAGTCTCCCAGGACAATGATGGGGAGACCTGTATTCTGCTGAGAGTCTCACAGTACAATGATGGGGAGACCTGTATTCTGCTGAGAGTCTCCCAGTACAATGATCGGGTGACCTGTATTCTGCTGAGAGTCTCCCAGTACAATGATGGGGTGACCTGTATTCTGCTGAGAGTCTCCCAGGACAATGATGGGGTTACCTGTATTCTGCTGAGAGTCTCCCAGTACAATGATGGGGTAACCTGTATTCTGCTGAGAGTTTCCTAGTACAATGATGGGGTGACCTGTATTCTGCTGAGAGACTCCCATTACAATGATGGGGTTACCAGTATTCTGCTGAGAGTCTCCCAGTACAATGATGGGGTTACCTGTATTCTGCTGAGAGTCTCCCAGTACAATGATGGGGTGACCTGTATTCTGCTGAGAGTCTCCCAGTACAATGATGGGGTGACGTGTATTCTGCTGAGAGTCTCCCAGGACAATGATGGGGTTACCTGTATTCTGCTGAGAGTCTCCCAGTACAATGATGGGGTGACCTGTATTCTGCTGAGAGTCTCCCATTACAATGATGGGGTTACCTGTATTCTGCTGAGAGTCTCCCAGTACAATGATGGGGTTACCTGTATTCTGCTGAGAGTCTCCCAGTACAATGATGGGGTTACCTTTATTCTGCTGAGAGTCGCCCAGTACAATGATGGGGTTACCAGTATTCTGCTGAGAGTCTCCCAGTACAATGATGGGGTTACCTGTATTCTGCTGAGAGTCTCCCAGTACAATGATGGGGTAACCTGTATTCTGCTGAGAGTCTCCCAGTACAATGATGGGGTGACCTGTATTCTGCTGAGAGTCTCCCAGTACAATGATGGGGAGACCTGTATTCTGCTGAGAGTCTCCCAGTACAATGATGGGGAGACCTGTATTCTGCTGAGAGTCTCCCAGTACAATGATGGGGTTACCTGTATTCTGCTGAGAGTCTCCCAGTACAATGATGGGGTGACCTGTATTCTGCTGAGAGTCTCCCAGTACAATGATGGGGTGACCTGTATTCTGCTGAGAGTCTCCCAGGACAATGATGGGGTGACCTGTATTCTGCTGAGAGTCTCCCAGTACAATGATGGGTTGACCTGTATTCTGCTGAGAGTCTCCCAGTACAATAATGGGGAGACCTGTATTCTGCTGAGAGTCTCCCAGTACAATGATGGGGTTACCTGTATTCTGCTGAGAGTTTCCCAGGACAATGATGGGGTGACCTGTATTCTGCTGAGAGTCTCCCAGTACAATGATGGGGTGACCTGTATTCTGCTGAGAGTCTCCCAGTACAATGATGGGGAGACCTGTATTCTGCTGAGAGTCTCCCAGTACAATGATGGGGTGACCTGTATTCTGCTGAGAGTCTCCCAGTACAATGATGGGGTGACCTGTATTCTGCTGAGAGTCTGCCAGTACAATGATGGGGTGACCTGTATTCTGCTGAGAGTCTCCCAGTACAATGATGGGGTTACCTGTATTCTGCTGAGAGTCTCCCAGTACAATGATGGGGTGACCTGTATTCTGCTGAGAGTCTCCCAGTACAATGATGGGGTGACCTGTATTCTGCTGAGAGTCTCCCAGGACAATGATGGGGTTACCTGTATTCTGCTGAGAGTCTCCCAGTACAATAATGGGGTGACCTGTATTCTGCTGAGAGTCTCCCAGTACAATGATGGGGTGACCTGTCTTCTGCTGAGAGTCTCCTAGTACAATGATGGGGTGACCTGTATTCTGCTGAGAGTCTCCCATTGCAATGATGGGGTTACCTGTATTCTGCTGAGAGTCTCCTAGTACAATGATGGGGTGACCTGAATTCTGCTGAGAGTCTCCCAGTACAATGATGGGGTGACCTGTATTCTGCTGAGAGTCTCCCAGTACAATGATGGGGAGACCTGTACTCTGCTGAGAGTCTCCCAGTACAATGATGGGGTGACCTGTATTCTGCTGAGAGTCTCACAGTACAATGATGGGGTGACCTGTATTCTGCTGAGAGTCTCACAGTACAATGATAGGGTGACCTGTATTCTGCTGAGAGTCTCTCAGTACAATGATGGGGTGACCTGTATTCTGCTGAGAGTCTCCCAGTACAATGATGGGGAGACCTATATTCTGCTGAGAGTCTCCCAGTACAATGATGGGGGTGACCTGTATTCTGCTGAGAGTCTCCCAGTACAATGATGGGGTGACCTGTATTCTGCTGAGAGTCTCACAGTACAATGATAGGGTGACCTGTATTCTGCTGAGAGTCTCCCAAGACAATGATGGGGTTACCTGTATTCTGCTGAGAGTCTCCCAGTACAATGATGGGGTGAACTGTATTCTGCTGAGAGTCTCCTAGTACAATGATGGGGTGATCTGTATTCTGCTGAGAGTCTCCCATTACAATGATGGGGTTACCTGTATTCTGCTGAGAGTCTCCCAGTACAATGATGGGGTTACCTGTATTCTGCTGAGAGTCTCCCAGTACAATGATGGGGTGACCTGTATTCTGCTGAGAGTCTCCCAGTACAATGATGGGGTGACCTGTATTCTGCTGAGAGTCTCCCAGGACAATGATGGGGTTACCTGTATTCTGCTGAGAGACTCCCAGTACAATGATGGGGTGACCTGTATTCTGCTGAGAGTCTCCCAGTACAATGATGGGGTGACCTTTATTCTGCTGAGAGTCTCCCAGTACAATGATGGCGTTACCTGTATTCTGCTGAGAGTCTCACAGTACAATCATGGGGTGACCTGTATTCTGCTGAGAGTCTCCCAGTACAATGATGGGGTGACCTGTATTCTGCTGAGAGTCTCCCAGTACAATGATGGGGGTGACCTGTATTCTGCTGAGAGTCTCCCAGTACAATGATGGGGTTACCTGTATTCTGCTGAGAGACCCCCAGTACAATGAGGGGGCGACCTGTATTCTGCTGAGAGTCTCCCATTACAATGAAGGGGTGACCTGTATTCTGCTGAGAGTCTCCCAGTACAATGATGGGTTGACCTGTATTCTGCTGAGAGTCTCCCAGTACAATGATGGGGGTGACCTGTATTCTGCTGAGAGTCTCCCAAGACAATGATGGGGTTACCTGTATTCTGCTGAGAGTCTCCCAGTACAATGATGGGGTGACCTGTATTCTGCTGAGAGTCTCCCAGTACAATGATGGGGAGACCTGTACTCTGCTGAGAGTCTCCCAGTACAATGATGGGGAGACCTGTACTCTGCTGAGAGACCACCAGTACAATGAGGGGGCGACCTGTATTCTGCTGAGAGACTCCCAGTACAATGATGGGGTGACCTGTCTTCTGCTGAGAGTCTCCTAGTACAATGATGGGGTGACCTGTATTCTGCTGAGAGTCTCCCATTACAATGATGGGGTTACCTGTATTCTGCTGAGAGTCTCCCAGTACAATGATGGGGAGACCTGTATTCTGCTGAGAGTCTCCAAGTACAATGATAGGGGTTACCGGTATACTGCTAAGAGACCCCCAGTACAATGATGGGGTGACCTGTATTCTGCTGAGAGACCCCCAGTACAATGATAGAGTTACCTGTATTCTGCTAAGAGTCTCACAGTACAATTATGGGGTGACCTTCATTCTGCTGAGAGTCTCCCAGTACAATGATGGGGTGACCTGTATTCTGCTGAGAGTCTCCCAGTACAATGATGGGGTGACCTGTATTCTGCTGAGAGTCTCCCAGTACAATGATGGGGTTACCTGTATTCTGCTGAGAGACCACCAGTACAATGAGGGGGCGACCTGTATTCTGCTGAGAGTCTCCCATTACAATGATGGGGTTACCTGTATTCTGCTGAGAGTCTCCCAGTACAATGATGGGGTGACCTGTATTCTGCTGAGAGTCTCCCAGTACAATGATGGGGTGACCTTTATTCTGCTGAGAGTCTCCCAGTACAATGATGGCGTTACCTGTATTCTGCTGAGAGTCTCACAGTACAATCATGGGGTGACCTGTATTCTGCTGAGAGTCTCCCAGTACAATGATGGGGTGACCTGTATTCTGCTGAGAGTCTCCCAGTACAATGATGGGGGTGACCTGTATTCTGCTGAGAGTCTCCCAGTACAATGATGGGGTTACCTGTATTCTGCTGAGAGACCCCCAGTACAATGATGGGGTGACCTGTATTCTGCTGAGAGACCCCCAGTACAATGATGGGGTTACCTGTATTCTGCTGAGAGTCTCCCAGTACAATGATGGGGTGACCTGTATTCTGCTGAGAGTCTCCCAGTACAATGATGGGTGACCTGTATTCTGCTGAGAGTCTCCCAGTACAATGATGGGGTGACCTGTATTCTGCTGAGAGTCTCCCAGTACAATGATGGGGTGACCTGTATTCTGCTGAGAGTCTCCCAGTACAATGATGGGTGACCTGTATTCTGCTGAGAGTCTCCCAGTACAATGATGGGGTTACCTGTATTCTGCTGAGAGTCTCCCAGTACAATGATGGGGTGACCTGTATTCTGCTGAGAGTCTCCCAGTACAATGATGGGTGACCTGTATTCTGCTGAGAGTCTCCCAGTACAATGATGGGGTTACCTGTATTCTGCTGAGAGTCTCCCAGTACAATGATGGGGGTGACCTGTATTCTGCTGAGAGTCTCCCAGTACAATGATGGGGTGACCTGTATTCTGCTGAGAGTCTCCCAGTACATTGATGGGGTGATCTGTATTCTGCTGAGAGTCTCCTAGTTCAATGATGGGGTGACCTGTATTCTGCTGAGAGTCTCCCAGTACAATGATGGGGTGACCTGTATTCTGCTGAGAGTCTCCCACGACAATGATGGGGTTACCTGTATTCTGCTGAGAGTCTCCCAGTACATTGATGGGGTGATCTGTATTCTTCAGAGTCTCCTAGTTCAATGATGGGGTGACCTGTATTCTGCTGAGAGTCTCCCAGTACAATGATGGGGTTACCTGTATTCTGCTGAGAGTCTCCCAGTACAATGATGGGGTGACCTGTATTCTGCTGAGAGTCTCCCAGTACAATGATGGGGTGACCTGTATTCTGCTGAGAGTCTCCCAGTACAATAATGGGGAGACCTGTATTCTGCTGAGAGTCTCCCATTACAATGATGGGGTTATCTGTATTCTGCTGAGAGTCTCCCAGGACAATGATGGGGTGACCTGTATTCTGCTGAGAGTCTCCCAGTACAATGATGGGGTGACCTGTATTCTGCTGAGAGTCTCCCAGTACAATGATGGGGTGACCTGTATTCTGCTGAGAGTCTCCCAGTACAATGATGGGGTGACCTGTATTCTGCTGAGAGTCTCCCAGTACAATGATGGGGAGACCTGTATTCTGCTGAGAGTCTCCCAGTACAATGATGGGGTGACCTGTATTCTGCTGAGAGTCTCCCAGTACAATGATGGGGTGACCTGTATTCTGCTGAGAGTCTCCCAGGACAATGATGGGGTTACCTGTATTCTGCTGAGAGTCTCCTAGTGCAATGATGGGGTGACCTGTATTCTGCTGAGAGTCTCCCAGTACAATGATGGGGTGACCTGTATTCTGCTGAGAGTCTCCCAGGACAATGATGGGGTTACCTGTATTCTGCTGAGAGTCTCCCAGTACAATGATGGGGTGACCTGAATTCTGCTGAGAGTCTCCTAGTACAATGATGGGGTGACCTGTATTCTGCAGAGAGTCTCCCATTACAATGATGGGGTTACCTGTATTCTGCTGAGAGTCTCACAGTACAATGATGGGCAGACCTGTATTCTGCTGAGAGTCTCCCAGTACAATAATCGGGTGACCTGTATTCTGCTGAGAGTCTCCCAGTACAATGATGGGGTGACCTGTATTCTGCTGAGAGTCTCCCAGGACAATGATGGGGTTACCTGTATTCTGCTGAGAGTCTCCCAGTACAATGATGGGGTAACCTGTATTCTGCTGAGAGTCTCCTAGTACAATGATGGGGTGACCTGAATTCTGCTGAGAGACTCCCATTACAATGATGGGGTTACCTGTATTCTGCTGAGAGTCTCCCAGTACAATGATGGGGTTACCTGTATTCTGCTTAGAGTCTCCCAGTACAATGATGGGGTGACCTGTATTCTGCTGAGAGTCTCCCAGTACAATTATGGGGTGACGTGTATTCTGCTGAGAGTCTCCCAGGACAATGATGGGGTTACCTGTATTCTGCTGAGAGTCTCCCAGTACAATGATGGGGTGACCTTTATTCTACTGAGAGTCTCCCATTACAATGATGGGGTTACCTGTATTCTGCTGAGAGTCTCCCAGTACAATGATGGGGTTACCTGTATTCTGCTGAGAGTCTCCCAGTACAATGATGGGGTTACCTGTATTCTGCTGAGAGTCGCCCAGTACAATGATGGGGTTACCTGTATTCTGCTGAGAGTCTCCCAGTACAATGATGGGGTTACCTGTATTCTGCTGAGAGTCTCCCAGTACAATGATGGGGTAACCTGTATTCTGCTGAGAGTCTCCCAGTACAATGATGGGGAGACCTGTATTCTGCTGAAAGTCTCCCAGTACAATGATGGGGAGACCTGTTTTCTGCTGAGAGTCTCCAAGTACAATGATAGGGGTTACCTGTATTCTGCTGAGAGTCTCCCAGTACAATGATGGGGTGACCTGTATTCTGCTGAGAGTCTCCCAGTACAATGATGGGGTGACCTGTATTCTGCTGAGAGTCTCCCAGGACAATGATGGGGGTGACCTGTATTCTGCTGAGAGTCTCCCAGTACAATGATGGGGGTGACCTGTATTCTGCTGAGAGTCTCCCAGTACAATGATGGGGTGACCTGTATTCTGCTGAGAGTCTCCCATTACAATGATGGGGTTACCTGTATTCTGCTGAGAGTCTCCCAGTACAATGATGGGTTGATCTGTATTCTGCTGAGAGTCTCCTAGTACAATGATGGGGTGACCTGTATTCTGCTGAGAGTCTCCCAGTACAATGATGGGGTTACCTGTATTCTGCTGAGAGTCTCCCAGTACAATGATGGGGGTGACCTGTATTCTGCTGAGAGTCTCCCAGTACAATGATGGGGTGACCTGTATTCTGCTGAGAGTCTCCCAGTACAATGATGGGGTGACCTGTATTCTGCTGAGAGTCTCCCAGTACAATAATGGGGAGACCTGAATTCTGCTGAGAGTCTCCCAGTACAATGATGGGGTGACCTGTATTCAGCTGAGAGTCTCCCAGTACAATGATGGGGTTACCTGTATTCTGCTGAGAGTTTCCCAGGACAATGATGGGGTGACCTGTATTCTGCTGAGAGTCTCCCAGTACAATGATGGGGTGACCTGTATTCTGCTGAGAATCTCCCAGTACAATGATGGGGAGACCTGTATTCTGCTGAGAGTCTCCCAGTACAATGATGGGGAGACCTGTATTCTGCTGAGAGTCTCCCAGTACAATGATGGGGTGACCTGTATTCTGCTGAGAGTCTCCCAGTACAATGATGGGGTGACCTGTATTCTGCTGAGAGTCTCCCAGTACAATGATGGGGTTACCTGTATTCTGCTGAAAGTCTCCCAGTACAATGATGGGGTGACCTGTATTCTGCTGAGAGTCTCCCAGTACAATGATGGGGTGACCTGTATTCTGCTGAGAGTCTCCCAGTACAATGATGGGGTGACCTGTATTCTGCTGAGAGTCTCCCAGTACAATGATGGGGTTACCTGTATTCTGCTGAGAGTCTCCCAGTACAATGATGGGGTGACCTGTATTCTGCTGAGAGTCTCCCAGTACAATGATGGGGTGACCTGTATTCTGCTGAGAGTCTCCCAGTACAATGATGGGGTTACCTGTATTCTGCTGAGAGTCTCCCAGTACAATGATGGGGTTACCTGTATTCTGCTGAGAGTCTCCCAGTACAATGATGGGGTGACCTGTATTCTGCTGAGAGTCTCCCAGTACAATGATGGGGTGACCTATATTCTGCTGAGAGCCTCCCAGTACAATGATGGGGTGACCTGTATTCTGCTGAGAGTCTCCCAGTACAATGATGGGGTGATCTGTATTCTGCTGAGAGTCTCCCAGTACAATGATGGGGTGACCTGAATTCTGCTGAGAGTCTCCCAGTACAATGATGGGGTGACCTGTATTCTGCTGAGAGTCTCCCAGGACAATGATGGGGTTACCTGTATTCCGCTGAGAGTCTCCCAGTACAATGATGGGGTGACCTGTCTTCTGCTGAGAGTCTCCTAGTACAATGATGGGGTGACCTGTATTCTGCTGAGAGTCTCCCATTACAATGATGGGGTTACCTGTATTCTGCTGAGAGTCTCCCAGTAAAATGATGGGGAGACCTGTATTCTGCTGAGAGTCTCCAAGTATAATGATAGGGGTTACCTGTATACTGCTAAGAGACCCCCAGTACAATGATGGGGTGACCTGTATTCTGCTGAGAGACCCCCAGTACAATGATGGAGTTACCTGTATTCTGCTAAGAGTCTCACAGTACAATCATGGGGTGACCTGCATTCTGCTGAGAGTCTCCAAGTACAATGATAGGGGTTACCTGTATACTGCTAAGAGACCCCCAGTACAATGATGGGGTGACCTGTATTCTGCTGAGAGACCCCCAGTACAATGATGGAGTTACCTGTATTCTGCTAAGAGTCTCCCAGTACAATGATGGGGTGACCTGTATTCTGCTGAGAGTCTCCCAGGACAATGATGGGGAGACCTGTATTCTGCTGAGAGTCTCCCAGTACAATGATGGGGTGACCTGTATTCTGCTGAGAGTCTCACAGTACAATGATAGGGTGACCTGTATTCTGCTGAGAGTCTCCCAGGACAATGATGGGGTTACGTGTATTCTGCTGAGAGTCTCCCAGTACAATGATGGGGTGAACTGTATTCTGCTGAGAGTCTCCTAGTACAATGATGGGGTAATCTGTATTCTGCTGAGAGTCTCCCATTACAATGATGGGGTTACCTGTATTCTGCTGAGAGTCTCCCAGTACAATGATGGGGTTACCTGTATTCTGCTGAGAGTCTCCCAGTACAATGATGGGGTGACCTGAATTCTGCTGAGAGTCTCCCAGTACAATGATGGGGTGACCTGTATTCTGCTGAGAGTCTCCCAGGACAATGATGGGGTTACCTGTATTCTGCTGAGAGTCTCCCAGTACAATGATGGGGTGACCTGTCTTCTGCTGAGAGTCTCCTAGTACAATGATGGGGTGACCTGTATTCTGCTGAGAGTCTCCCATTACAATGATGGGGTTACCTGTATTCTGCTGAGAGTCTCCCAGTAAAATGATGGGGAGACCTGTATTCTGCTGAGAGTCTCCAAGTACAATGATAGGGGTTACCTGTATACTGCTAAGAGACCCCCAGTACAATGATGGGGTGACCTGTATTCTGCTGAGAGACCCCCAGTACAATGATGGAGTTACCTGTGTTCTGCTAAGAGTCTCACAGTACAATCATGGGGTGACCTGCATTCTGCTGAGAGTCTCCCAGTACAATGATGGGGTGACCTGTATTCTGCTGAGAGTCTCCCAGTACAATGATGGGGGTGACCTGTATTCTGCTGAGAGTCTCCCAGTACAATGATGGGGTGACCTGTATTCTGCTGAGAGTCTCCCATTACAATGATGGGGTTACCTGTATTCTGCTGAGAGTCTCCCAGTAAAATGATGGGGAGACCTGTATTCTGCTGAGAGTCTCCAAGTACAATGATAGGGGTTACCTGTATACTGCTAAGAGACCCCCAGTACAATGATGGGGTGACCTGTATTCTGCTGAGAGTCTCCCAGTACAATGATGGGGTGACCTGTATTCTGCTGAGAGTCTCCAAGTACAATGATAGGGGTTACCTGTATACTGCTAAGAGACCCCCAGTACAATGATGGGGTGACCTGTATTCTGCTGAGAGTCTCCCAGTACAATGATGGGGTGACCTGTATTCTGCTGAGAGTCTCCCAGTACAATGATGGGGTTACCTGTATTCTGCTGAGAGACCCCCAGTACAATGAGGGGGCGACCTGTATTCTGCTGAGAGTCTCCCATTACAATGGTGGGGTTACCTGTATTCTGCTGAGAGTCTCCCAGTACAATGATGGGGTGACCTGTATTCTGCTGAGAGTCTCCCAGTACAATGATGGGGTTACCTGTATTCTGCTGAGAGACCCCCAGTACAATGAGGGGGCGACCTTTATTCTGCTGAGAGTCTCCCATTACAATGGTGGGGTTACCTGTATTCTGCTGAGAGTCTCCCAGTACAATGATGGGGTGACCTGTATTCTGCTGAGAGTCTCCCAGTACAATGATGGGGTGACCTGTATTCTGCTGAGAGTCTCCCAGTACAATGATGGGGTGACCTGTATTCTGCTGAGAGTTTCCCAGTACAATGATGGGCGTGACCTGTATTCTGCTGAGAGTCTCCCAATACAATGATGGGGTGACCTGTATTCTGCTGAGAGTTTCCCAGTACAATGATGGGGTTACCTGTATTCTGCTGAGAGTCTCCCAGTACAATGATGGGGTTACCTGTATTCTGCTGAGAGTCTCCCAGTACAATGATGGGGGTGACCTGTATTCTGCTGAGAGTCTCCCAATACAATGATGGGGGTGACCTGTATTCTGCTGAGAGTCTCCCAGTACAATGATGGGGTTACCTGTATTCTGCTTAGAGTCTCCCAGTACAATGATGGGGAGACCTGTATTCTGCTGAAAGTCTCCCAGTACAATGATGGGGTTACCTGTATTCTGCTGAGAGTCTCCCAGTACAATGATGGGTTACCTGTATTCTGCTTAGAGTCTCCCAGTACAATGATGGGGTTACCTGTATTCTGCTGAAAGTCTCCCAGTACAATGATGGGGTTACCTGTATTCTGCTGAGAGACCCCCAGTACAATGATGGGGTGACCTGTATTCTGCTGAGAGTCTCCCATTACAATGATGGGGTTACCTGTATTCTGCTGAGAGACCCCCAGTACAATGATGGGGTGACCTGTATTCTGCTGAGAGTCTCCCAGTACAATGATGGGGTGACCTGTATTCTGCTGAGAGTCTCCCAGTAAAATGATGGGGTTACCTGTATTCTGCTGAGAGTCTCCCATTACAATGATGGGGTGACCTGTATTCTGCTGAGAGTCTCCCAGTACAATGATGGGGGTTACCTGTATTCTGCTGAGAGACCCCCAGTACAATGATGGGGGTGACCTGTATTCTGCTGAGAGTCTCCCAGTACAATGATGGGGGTTACCTGTATTCTGCTGAGAGTCTCCCAGTACAATGATGGGGTGACCTGTATTCTGCTGAGAGTCTCCCAGTACAATGATGGGGTGACCTGTATTCTGCTGAGAGTCTCCCAGTACAATGATGGGGAGACCAATGCCCTGGCTGGTATAGGGCAGTGGTCCCAATGATATTAGGGTACAGTATCAGTAGCGCCCCCCGTTGCACACCATGAGGAGCTCCCGGCAGCTGAGGTGTCTGGTCCTGGCTCAGCAAAGAGTTAACTGTCCCAGAGCAGTAGAAATTCAGGTTGTGTGTGAGCAGGTGAGAGGGAGGAGGTGACAAGGACAATCCAATCACCGCCCAGGCCAGGAACATGGAGAGGAGCCGGCGGAGATCTCGGCTGTCACTTTGTCACCAGGAGCCGGAGGCAGCAGTCACATCTCCTGCACTGTCAGCAATGCCGCTGTCTGCACCGTGGTTGTGCCTCGCACTAGTGCTCTTGTGTCCAGCTGACACCACACAGGACACCCCATTCCAAAGAGTCCTCAACCTGTTGTCTCCGGGACAGTCTGCTCTCAATGTCAGCGCCGTCACCGATCTTATAAAGCTTCTGGAGAACCGTGTGCAGTGCGGAAATGTGTCGTGTGAAAAGGTGAGAGCGAAAGAACCCGATAGTGAAAGGGACGAGTGCAAAACCTCTGAGCAGCAGTCACTAGTGGCAGGGAGCAAAGGGCAGCGAGCAACGAGGCTGGGGTCATGAGAGAGTCCAGATATAGGGTGAGGGTCCTACAGCAGGACAGTAACTGATATAGGGTGAGGGTCCTACAGCAGGACAGTAACTGATATAGGGTGGGAGTCCGACAGCAGGATAGTGACTGATATAGGGTGAGGGTCCTACAGCAGGACAGTAACTGATATAGGGTGAGGGTCCTACTGCAGGTCGGCGACTGATATAGGGTGAGGGTCCTACAGCAGGACAGTGACTGATATAGGGTGGGAGTCCGACAGCAGGATAGTGACTGATATAGGGTGAGGGTCCTACAGCAGGATAGTGACTGATATAGGGTGAGGGTCCTACAGCAGGACAGTAACTGATATAGGGTGAGGGTCCTACAGCAGGACAGTGACTGATATAGGGTGGGAGTCCGACAGCAGGATAGTGACTGATATAGGGTGAGGGTCCTACAGCAGGATAGTGACTGATATAGGGTGAGGGTCCTACAGCAGGACAGTGACTGATATAGGGTGAGGGTCCTACAGCAGGACAGTAACTGATATAGGGTGAGGGTCCTACAGCAGGACAGTGACTGATATAGGGTGGGAGTCCGACAGCAGGATAGTGACTGATATAGGGTGAGGGTCCTACAGCAGGTCGGTGACTGATATTGGGTGAGGGTCCTACTGCAGGTCGGCGACTGATATAGGGTGAGGGTCCTACAGCAGGTCAGTGACTGATATAGGGTGAGGGTCCTACAGCAGGTCAGTGACTGATATTGGGTGAGGGTCCTACAGCAGGATAGTGACTGATATAGGGTGAGGGTCCTACAGCAGGTCGGTGACTGATATAGGGTGAGGGTCCTTCAGCAGGTCGGTAACTGATATAGGGTGAGGGTACTACTGCAGGTCGGTGACTGATATAGGGTGAGGGTAATACAGCAGGTCGGTGACTGATATAGGGTGAGGGTCCTACTGCAGGACAGTGACTGATATAGGGTGAGAGTCCTACAGCAGGACAGTGACTGATATAGGGTGAGGGTACTACTGCAGGTCGGTGACTGATATAGGGTGAGGGTCCTACAGCAGGATAGTGACTGATATAGGGTGAGGGTCCTACAGCAGGACGGTCACTGATATAGGGTGAGGGTCCTACAGCAGATCAGTGACTGATATAGGGTGAGGGTCCTACAACAGGATAGTGACTGATAGGGTGAGGGTCCTACAGCAGGATAGTGACTGATATTGGGTGAGGGTCCTACAGCAGGATAGTGACTGATAGGGTGAGGGTCCTACAGCAGGATAGTGACTGATATAGGGTGAGGGTCCTACAGCAGGATAGTGACTGATAGGGTGAGGGTCCTACAGCAGGATAGTGACTGATATTGGGTGAGGGTCCTACAGCAGGTCAGTGACTGATATAGGGTGAGGGTCCTACAGCAGGTCGGTCACTGATATAGGGTGAGGGTCCTACAGCAGGATAGTGACTGATATTGGGTGAGGGTCCTACAGCAGGTCAGTGACTGATATAGGGTGAGGGTCCTACAGCAGGTCGGTCACTGATATAGGGTGAGGGTCCTACAGCAGGACAGTGACTGATATAGGGTGAGGGTCCTACAGCAGGTCGGTGACTGATATAGGGTGAGGGTACTACTGCAGGTCGGTGACTGATATAGGGTGAGGGTACTACTGCAGGTCGGTGACTGATATTGGGTGAGGGTCCTACAGCAGGTCAGTGACTGATATAGGGTGAGGGTCCTACAGCAGGTCAGTGACTGATATAGGGTGAGGGTCCTACAGCAGGATAATGACTGATATAGGGTGAGGGTCCTACAGCAGGTCAGTGACTGATATAGGGTGAGGGTCCTACAGCAGGATGATGACTGATATAGGGTGAGGGTCCTACTGCAGGTCGGTGACTGATATAGGGTGAGGGTCCTACAGCAGGATAGTGACTGATATTGGGTGGGGGTCCTACAGCAGGTCAGTGACTGATATAGGGTGAGGGTCCTACAGCAGGATAATGACTGATATAGGGTGAGGGTCCTACTGCAGGTCGGTGACTGATATTGGGTGAAGGTCCTACAGCAGGTCAGTGACTGATATAGGGTGAGGGTCCTACAGCAGGATAGTGACTGATATAGGGTGAGGGTCCTACTGCAGGTCGGTGACTGATATAGGGTGAGGGTCCTACAGCAGGTCGGTGACTGATATAGGGTGAGGGTCCTACAGCAGGTCGGTGACTGATATAGGGTGAGGGTCCTACAGCAGGTCAGTGACTGATTTATAGGGTGAGGGTCCTACAGCAGGTCAGTGACTGATATAGGGTGAGGGTCCTACAGCAGGATAGTGACTGATATAGGGTGAGGGTCCTACTGCAGGTCGGTCACTGATATAGGGTGAGGGTCCTACTGCAGGTCAGTCACTGATATAGGGTGAGGGTCCTACTGCAGGTCGGTCACTGATATAGGGTGAGGGTCCTACTGCAGGTCGGTGACTGATATTGGGTGAGGGTCCTACAGCAGGTCGGTGACTGATATTGGGTGAGGGTCCTACAGCAGGATAGTGACTGATATTGGGTGAGGGTCCTACAGCAGGATAGTGACTGATATAGGGTGAGGGTCCTACTGCAGGTCGGTGACTGATATAGGGTCAGGGTCCTACAGCAGGATAGTGACTGATATAGGGTGAGGGTCCTACAGCAGGTCGGTCACTGGTATAGGGTGAGGGTCCTACAGCAGGTCGGTGACTGATATAGGGTGAGGGTCCTACTGCAGATCGGTCACTGATATAGGGTGAGGGTCCTACAGCAGGTCAGTGACTGATATTGGGTGAGGGTCCTACAGCAGGATAGTGACTGATATAGGGTGAGGGTCCTACAGCAGATCAGTGACTGATATAGGGTGAGGGTCCTACTGCAGGTCGGTGACTGATATTGGGTGAGGGTCCTACAGCAGGTCAGTGACTGATATAGGGTGAGGGTCCTACAGCAGGTCGGTCACTGATATAGGGTGAGGGTCCTACAGCAGGTCGGTGACTGATATAGGGTGAGGGTCCTACTGCAGATCGGTCACTGATATAGGGTGAGGGTCCTACATCAGGTCGGTCACTGGTATAGGGTGAGGGTCCTACAGCAGGTCGGTGACTGATATAGGGTGAGGGTCCTACTGCAGATCGGTCACTGATATAGGGTGAGGGTCCTACAGCATGTCGGTGACTGATATAGGGTGAGGGTCCTACAGCAGGTCGGTCACTGATATAGGGTGAGGGTCCTACAGCAGATCAGTGACTGATATAGGGTGAGGGTCCTACTGCAGGTCGGTGACTGATATAGGGTGAGGGTCCTACAGCAGGTCAGTGACTGATATAGGGTGAGGGTCCTACAGCAGGTCGGTGACTGATATAGGGTGAGGGTCCTACAGCAGGTCAGTGACTGATTTATAGGGTGAGGGTCCTACAGCAGGTCTGTGACTGATATAGGGTGAGGGTCCTACAGCAGGATAGTGACTGATATAGGGTGAGGGTCCTACTGCAGGTCGGTGACTGATATAGGGTGAGGGTCCTACTGCAGGTCAGTCAATGATATAGGGTGAGGGTCCTACTGCAGGTCGGTCACTGATATAGGGTGAGGGTCCTACAGCAGGTCGGTGACTGATATAGGTTGAGGGTCCTACAGCAGGTCGGTGACTGATATAGGGTGAGGATCCTACAGCAGGATAGTGACTGATATAGGGTGAGGGTCCTACAGCAGGTCGGTGACTGATATTGGGTGAGGGTCCTACAGCAGGATAGTGACTGATGTAGGGTGAGGGTCCTACAACAGGATAGTGACTGATATAGGGTGAGGGTCCTACAGCAGGTCGGTGACTGATATTGGGTGAGGGTCCTACTGCAGGTCGGTGACTGATATTGGGTGAGGGTCCTACAGCAGGTCGGTGACTGATATTGGGTGAGGGTCCTACAGCAGGTCGGTGACTGATATAGGGTGAGGGTCCTACAGCAGGATAGTGACTTATATAGGGTGAGGGTCCTACAGCAGGATAGTGACTGATATAGGGTGAGGGTCCTACTGCAGGTTGGTGACTGATATTGGGTGAGGGTCCTACAGCAGGTCGGTGACTGATATAGGGTGAGGGTCCTACAGCAGGTCGGTCACTGATTTTGGGTGAGGGTCCTACAGCAGGTCGGTCACTGATATTGGGTGAGGGTCCTACAGCAGGTCGGTGACTGATATTGGGTGAGGGTCCTACAGCAGGTCAGTGACTGATATTGGGTGAGGGTCCTACAGCAGGTCAGTGACTGATATAGGGTGAGGGTCCTACAGCAGGATAGTGACTGATATAGGGTGAAGGTCCTACTGCAGGTCGGTGACTGATATAGGGTGAGGGTCCTACAGCAGGTCGGTGACTGATACAGGGTGAGGGTCCTACTGCAGGTCGGTGACTGATATTGGGTGAGGGTCCTACAGCAGGTCAGTGACTGATATTGGGTGAGGGTCCTACTGCAGGTCGATGACTGATATAGGGTGAGGGTCCTACAGCAGGTCGGTCACTGATATAGGGTGAGGGTCCTACTGCAGGTCGGTGACTGATATTGGGTGAGGGTCCTACAGCAGGTCAGTGACTGATATAGGGTGAGGGTCCTACTGCAGGTCGATGACTGATATAGGGTGAGGGTCCTACAGCAGGATAGTGACTGATATTGGGTGAGGGTCCTACAGCAGGTCGGTGACTGATATTGGGTGAGGGTCCTACAGCAGGTCGGTGACTGATATTGGGTGAGGGTCCTACAGCAGGTCGGTCACTGATATAGGGTGATGGTCCTACAGCAGGTCGGTCACTGATATAGGGTGATGGTCCTACAGCAGGATAGTGACTGATATAGGGTGAGGGTCCTACAGCAGGTCGGTGACTGATATAGGGTGAGGGTCCTACAACAGGATAGTGACTGATATAGGGTGAGGGTCCTACAGCAGGATAGTGACTGATATAGGGTGAGGGTCCTACTGCAGGTCGGTGACTGATATAGGGTGAGGGTCCTACAGCAGGTCGGTGACTGATATAGGGTGATGGTCCTACAGCAGGTCAGTGACTGATATTGGGTGAGGGTCCTACAGCAGGTCGGTCACTGATATAGGGTGAGGGTCCTACAGCAGGATAGTGACTGATATAGGGTGAGGGTCCTACAGCAGGTCAGTGACTGATATAGGGTGAAGGTCCTACTGCAGGTCGGTGACTGATATAGGGTGAGGGTCCTACAGCAGGTCAGTGACTGATATAGGGTGAGGGTCCTACAGCAGGATAGTGACTGATATAGGGTGAGGGTCCTACTGCAGGTCGGTGACTGATATAGGGTGATGGTCCTACAGCAGGTCAGTGACTGATATTGGGTGAGGGTCCTACAGCAGGTCGGTGACTGATATAGGGTGAGGGTCCTACAGCAGGTCGGTCACTGATATAGGGTGATGGTCCTACAGCAGGTCGGTGACTGATATAGGGTGAGGGTCCTACAGCAGGTCGGTGACTGATATTGGGTGAGGGTCCTACTGCAGGTCGGTGACTGATATTGGGTGAGGGTCCTACAGCAGGTCGGTGACTGATATAGGGTGAGGGTCCTACAGCAGGTCGGTGACTGATATAGGGTGAGGGTCCTACAGCAGGTCCGTGACTGATATTGGGTGAGGGTCCTACAGCAGGTCAGTGACTGATATAGGGTGAGGGTCCTACTGCAGGTCCGTGACTGATATAGGGTGAGGGTCCTACAGCAGGTCAGTGACTGATATAGGGTGAGGGTCCTACAGCAGGTCAGTGACTGATATAGGGTGAGGGTCCTACTGCAGGTCGGTGACTGATATCTTTACCTGACAACACCAGAGAGGGATCGGAGTCACCAACAAATACAAGAACAAGCGGTGGCCATTACTGTGAGGATAGAGATAGCGTCAGTGTGTTGGGCAGGTAGAGGCGGCCATTACTGTGAGGACAGAGATAGCGTCAGTGTGTTGGGCAGGTAGAGGCGGCCATTACTGTGAGGACAGAGATAGCGTCAGTGTGTTAGGCAGGTAGTGGCGGCCATTACTGTGAAGATAGAGATAGCGTCAGTGTGTTGGGCATGGAGGGGCGGCCATTACTGTGAGGATAGAGATAGCGTCAGTGTGTTGGGCAGGTAGAGGCGGCCATTACTGTGAGGACAGAGATAGCGTCAGTGTGTTGGGCAGGTACGGGCAGCCATTACTGTGAGGACAGAGATAGCGTCAGTGTGTTGGGCAGGTAGAGGCGGCCATTACTGTGAGGATAGAGATAGTGTCAGTGTGTTAGGCAGGTACGGTCGGCCATTACTGTGAGGACAGAGATAGCGTCAGTGTGTTGGGCAGGTAGAGGCGGCCATTACTGTGAGGATAGAGATAGTGTCAGTGTGTTGGGCAGGTAGAGGCGGCCATTACTGTGAGGATAGAGATAGCGTCAGTGTGTTGGGCAGGTACGGGCAGCCATTACTGTGAGGATAGAGATAGTGTCAGTGTGTTGGGCAGGTAGAGGCGGCCATTACTGTGAGGATAGAGATAGCGTCAGTGTGTTAGGCAGGTACGGTCGGCCATTACTGTGAGGACAGAGATAGCATCAGTGTGTTGGGCAGGTACGGTCGGCCATTACTGTGAGGATAGAGATAGCGTCAGTGTGTTAGGCAGGTACGGGCGGCCATTACTGTGAGGACAGAGATAGCGTCAGTGTGTCAGGCAGGTACAGGCAGCCATTACTGTGAGGACAGAGATAGCGTCAGTGTGTTGGGCAGCTAGAGGCGGCCATTACTGTTAGGACAGAGATAGCGTCAGTGTGTTGGGCAGGTAGAGGTGGCCATTACTGTGAGGACAGAGATAGCGTCAGTGTGTTAGGCAGGTACGGGCGGCCATTACTGTGAGGACAGAGATAGCGTCAGTGTGTTAGGCAGGTAGTGGCGGCCATTACTGTGAGGACAGAGATAGCGTCAGTGTGTTGGGCAGCTAGAGGCGGCCATTACTGTTAGGACAGAGATAGCGTCAGTGTGTTGGGCAGGTAGAGGTGGCCATTACTGTGAGGACAGAGATAGCGTCAGTGTGTTGGGCAGGTAGAGGCGGCCATTACTGTTAGGACAGAGATAGCGTCAGTGTGTTGGGCAGGTAGAGGTGGCCATTACTGTGAGGATTGAGATAGCGTCAGTGTGTTAGGCAGGTAGAGGCGGCCATTACTGTGAGGACAGAGATAGCGTCAGTGTTTTAGGCAGGTAGAGGCGGCCATTACTGTGAGGACAGAGATAGCGTCAGTGTGTTGGGCATGGAGGGGCGGCCATTACTGTGAGGATAGAGATAGCGTCAGTGTGTTGGGCAGGTAGAGGCGGCCATTACTGTGAGGATAGAGATAGCGTCAGTGTGTTAGACAGGTAGAGGCGGCCATTACTGTGAGGACAGAGATAGCGTCAGCGTGTTGGGCAGGTACGGGCGGCCATTACTGTGAGGACAGAGATAGCGTCAGTGTGTTAGGCAGGTAGAGGCGGCCATTACTGTGAGGACAGAGATAGCATCAGTGTGTTGGGCAGGTAGAGGTGGCCATTACTGTTAGGACAGAGATAGTGTCAGTGTGTTGGGCAGGTAGAGGCGGCCATTACTGTGAGGACAGAGATAGCGTCAGTGTGTCAGGCAGGTAGAGGCAGCCATTACTGTGAGGACAGAGATAGCGTCAGTGTGTTGGGCATGGAGGGGAGGCCATTACTGTGAGGACAGAGATAGCGTCAGTGTGTTGGGCAGGTAGAGGCGGCCATTACTGTGAGGACAGAGATAGCGTCAGTGTGTTGGGCAGGTACGGGCGGCCATTACTGTGAGGACAGAGATAGCGTCAGTGTGTTGGGTAGGTACGGGCGGCCATTACTGTGAGGACAGAGATAGCGTCAGTGTGTTGGGCAGGTAGAGGCGGCCATTACTGTGAGGACAGAGATAGCGTCAGTGTGTCAGGCAGGTAGAGGCGGCCATTACTGTGAGGACAGAGATAGCGTCAGTGTGTTGGGCAGGTAGAGGCGGCCATTACTGTGAGGACAGAGATAGCGTCAGTGTGTTGGGCAGGTACGGGCGGCCATTACTGTGAGGACAGAGATAGCGTCAGTGTGTTGGGCAGGTAGAGGCGGCCATTACTGTGAGGACAGAGATAGCGTCAGTGTGTTGGGCATGGAGGGGCGGCCATTACTGTGAGGACAGAGATAGCGTCAGTGTGTTGGGCAGGTAGAGGCGGCCATTACTGTGAGGATAGAGATAGCGTCAGTGTGTTGGGCAGGTAGAGGCGGCCATTACTGTGAGGACAGAGATAGCGTCAGTGTGTTGGGCAGGTAGAGGCGGCCATTACTGTGAGGACAGAGATAGCGTCAGTGTGTTGGGCAGGTAGAGGCGGCCATTACTGTGAGGACAGAGATAGCGTCAGTGTGTTAGGCAGGTAGTGGCGGCCATTACTGTGAAGATAGAGATAGCGTCAGTGTGTTGGGCAGGTAGAGGCGGCCATTACTGTGAGGACAGAGATAGCGTCAGTGTGTTGGGCAGGTAGAGGCGGCCATTACTGTGAGGACAGAGATAGCGTCAGTGTGTTGGGCAGGTAGAGGCGGCCATTACTGTGAAGATAGAGATAGCGTCAGTGTGTTGGGCAGGTAGAGGCGGCCATTACTGTGAGGACAGAGATAGCGTCAGTGTGTTGGGCATGGAGGGGCGGCCATTACTGTGAGGATAGAGATAGCGTCAGTGTGTTGGGCAGGTAGAGGCGGCCATTACTGTGAGGACAGAGATAGCGTCAGTGTGTTGGGCAGGTAGAGGCGGCCATTACTGTGAGGATAGAGATAGTGTCAGTGTGTTAGGCAGGTACGGTCGGCCATTACTGTGAGGACAGAGATAGCGTCAGTGTGTTGGGCAGGTAGAGGCGGCCATTACTGTGAGGATAGAGATAGTGTCAGTGTGTTGGGCAGGTAGAGGCGGCCATTACTGTGAGGATAGAGATAGCGTCAGTGTGTTAGGCAGGTACGGTCGGCCATTACTGTGAGGACAGAGATAGCATCAGTGTGTTGGGCAGGTACGGTCGGCCATTACTGTGAGGATAGAGATAGCGTCAGTGTGTTAGGCAGGTACGGGCGGCCATTACTGTGAGGACAGAGATAGCGTCAGTGTGTCAGGCAGGTAGTGGCGGCCATTACTGTGAGGACAGAGATAGCGTCAGTGTGTTGGGCAGGTAGAGGCGGCCATTACTGTTAGGACAGAGATAGCGTCAGTGTGTTGGGCAGGTAGAGGTGGCCATTACTGTGAGGATTGAGATAGCGTCAGTGTGTTAGGCAGGTATAGGTGGCCATTCATGTGAGGACAGAGATAGCGTCAGTGTTTTAGGCAGGTAGAGGCGGCCATTACTGTGAGGACAGAGATAGCGTCAGTGTGTTGGGCATGGAGGGGCGGCCATTACTGTGAGGATAGAGATAGCGTCAGTGTGTTGGGCAGGTAGAGGCGGCCATTACTGTGAGGATAGAGATAGCGTCAGTGTGTTAGACAGGTAGAGGCGGCCATTACTGTGAGGACAGAGATAGCGTCAGCGTGTTGGGCAGGTACGGGCGGCCATTACTGTGAGGACAGAGATAGCGTCAGTGTGTTAGGCAGGTAGAGGCGGCCATTACTGTGAGGACAGAGATAGCATCAGTGTGTTGGGCAGGTAGAGGTGGCCATTACTGTTAGGACAGAGATAGTGTCAGTGTGTTGGGCAGGTAGAGGCGGCCATTACTGTGAGGACAGAGATAGCGTCAGTGTGTCAGGCAGGTAGAGGCAGCCATTACTGTGAGGACAGAGATAGCGTCAGTGTGTTAGGCAGGTACGGTCGGCCATTACTGTGAGGACAGAGATAGCATCAGTGTGTTGGGCAGGTACGGTCGGCCATTACTGTGAGGATAGAGATAGCGTCAGTGTGTTAGGCAGGTACGGGCGGCCATTACTGTGAGGACAGAGATAGCGTCAGTGTGTCAGGCAGGTAGTGGCGGCCATTACTGTGAGGACAGAGATAGCGTCAGTGTGTTGGGCAGGTAGAGGCGGCCATTACTGTTAGGACAGAGATAGCGTCAGTGTGTTGGGCAGGTAGAGGTGGCCATTACTGTGAGGATTGAGATAGCGTCAGTGTGTTAGGCAGGTATAGGTGGCCATTCATGTGAGGACAGAGATAGCGTCAGTGTTTTAGGCAGGTAGAGGCGGCCATTACTGTGAGGACAGAGATAGCGTCAGTGTGTTGGGCATGGAGGGGCGGCCATTACTGTGAGGATAGAGATAGCGTCAGTGTGTTGGGCAGGTAGAGGCGGCCATTACTGTGAGGATAGAGATAGCGTCAGTGTGTTAGACAGGTAGAGGCGGCCATTACTGTGAGGACAGAGATAGCGTCAGCGTGTTGGGCAGGTACGGGCGGCCATTACTGTGAGGACAGAGATAGCGTCAGTGTGTTAGGCAGGTAGAGGCGGCCATTACTGTGAGGACAGAGATAGCATCAGTGTGTTGGGCAGGTAGAGGTGGCCATTACTGTTAGGACAGAGATAGTGTCAGTGTGTTGGGCAGGTAGAGGCGGCCATTACTGTGAGGACAGAGATAGCGTCAGTGTGTCAGGCAGGTAGAGGCAGCCATTACTGTGAGGACAGAGATAGCGTCAGTGTGTTGGGCATGGAGGGGAGGCCATTACTGTGAGGACAGAGATAGCGTCAGTGTGTTGGGCAGGTAGAGGCGGCCATTACTGTGAGGACAGAGATAGCGTCAGTGTGTTGGGCAGGTACGGGCGGCCATTACTGTGAGGACAGAAATAGCGTCAGTGTGTTGGGCAGGTACGGGCGGCCATTACTGTGAGGACAGAGATAGCGTCAGTGTGTTGGGCAGGTACGGGCGGCCATTACTGTGAGGACAGAGATAGCGTCAGTGTGTTGGGTAGGTACGGGCGGCCATTACTGTGAGGACAGAGATAGCGTCAGTGTGTTGGGCAGGTAGAGGCGGCCATTACTGTGAGGACAGAGATAGCGTCAGTGTGTCAGGCAGGTAGAGGCGGCCATTACTGTGAGGACAGAGATAGCGTCAGTGTGTTGGGCAGGTAGAGGCGGCCATTACTGTGAGGACAGAGATAGCGTCAGTGTGTTAGACAGGTAGAGGCGGCCATTACTGTGAGGATAGAGATAGCGTCAGTGTGTTGGGCATGGAGGGGCGGCCATTACTGTGAGGATAGAGATAGCGTCAGTGTGTTGGGCAGGTAGAGGCGGCCATTACTGTGAGGACAGAGATAGCGTCAGTGTGTCTGGCAGGTACGGGCAGCCATTACTGTGAGGACAGAGATAGCGTCAGTGTGTTGGGCAGGTAGAGGCGGCCATTACTGTGAGGATAGAGATAGCGTCAGTGTGTTGGGCAGGTACGGGCGACCATTACTGTGAGGACAGAGATAGCGTCAGTGTGTTGGGCAGGTAGAGGCGGCCATTACTGTGAGGATAGAGATAGCGTCAGTGTGTTGGGCAGGTAGAGGCGGCCATTACTGTGAGGACAGAGATAGCGTCAGTGTGTTGGGCAGGTACGGGCGGCCATTACTGTGAGGATAGAGATAGCGTCAGTGTGTTGGGCATGGAGGGGCGTCCATTACTGTGAGGATAGAGATAGCGTCAGTGTGTTGGGCATGGAGGGGCGGCCATTACTGTGAGGATAGAGATAGCGTCAGTGTGTTGGGCAGGTAGAGGCGGCCATTACTGTGAGGATAGAGATAGCGTCAGTGTGTTGGGCAGGTAGAGGCGGCCATTACTGTGAGGACAGAGATAGCGTCAGTGTGTCTGGCAGGTACGGGCAGCCATTACTGTGAGGACAGAGATAGCGTCAGTGTGTTGGGCAGGTAGAGGCGGCCATTACTGTGAGGATAGAGATAGCGTCAGTGTGTTAGACAGGTAGAGGCGGCCATTACTGTGAGGATAGAGATAGCGTCAGTGTGTTGGGCATGGAGGGGCGGCCATTACTGTGAGGACAGAGATAGCGTCAGTGTGTTGGGCAGGTACGGGCGGCCATTACTGTGAGGATAGAGATAGCGTCAGTGTGTTGGGCAGGTAGAGGCGGCCATTACTGTGAGGACAGAGATAGCGTCAGTGTGTCTGGCAGGTACGGGCAGCCATTACTGTGAGGACAGAGATAGCGTCAGTGTGTTGGGCAGGTAGAGGCGGCCATTACTGTGAGGATAGAGATAGCGTCAGTGTGTTAGACAGGTAGAGGCGGCCATTACTGTGAGGACAGAGATAGCGTCAGTGTGTCTGGCAGGTACGGGCAGTCATTACTGTGAGGACAGAGATAGCGTCAGTGTGTTGGGCAGGTACGGGCGGCCATTACTGTGAGGACAGAGATAGCGTCAGTGTGTTGGGCAGGTACGGGCAGCCATTACTGTGAGGACAGAGATAGCGTCAGTGTGTCTGGCAGGTACGGGCAGCCATTACTGTGAGGACAGAGATAGCGTCAGTGTGTTGGGCAGGTACGGGCGGCCATTACTGTGAGGACAGAGATAGCGTCAGTGTGTTGGGCAGGTGTTGAGGACGTTATTACAGATAGGTTTCCTGTTGATGATTGGATGGGGTCAGTATTTGGACTGTGATGAGGACGGAGAGAACATGAGTGACATTCATGGCTGTGTTGCTGCTGGTTGTACTAGGGGACCTGTAGCCATGGGACACTGACAGTGAGAAGCCAGGACATCCAGTCTGAGAGAAGTGTCAGGATGAAGATGGTGCGTTGGCCAAGACCTGAGAACAGGAACAGGGTGATGAGGACATTAGAGGAAGAAGAGGGTGGTGGGAAGATCCTCCCACGTCCTCCAGAATAATGGCCGCACTCCAAGCTCTGACCACAGGAGGACATCATGGTTCTGCACTTGCCTTTGGACAGTTGTCTCCATCTTATCTCTGACCTCCAGCCTTGTAATCTCGAGTTCTAATAATACCACACATGATATAAATACCGTACTATAAGGTCAGAAGTTTCCCCTTTCTGAAGAATTTGGGGTCTGGGTCTTCTGTATGAAGCTTTCTTTACCATGAGGTCTTCTATAAAGGTCTTCTCTCCGCAGTGTCTGACTCCGTCAATCCTCTTTAATTCTCTGGAGAAATCACCAGAATCCCAGCTCGATGCCCAGGGCTACGCGACTCTATCGGGAGGTTTGCTGAGCTACATCTTCAACCCTTCATCCACCTGTGCAGCCATCAAAGAGGGACAATGGCTGAAAAGCCTCCTGCCCGAAAACGGTCAGGCGATAGAGACAACGCTCTATGTGATAGCAACCATGCTGACCCACTACAAGCCAGCAAAGGACCAGGTAATGGACCAAGAGGGCAAACGGAGAAGATAAGTGGTGGAGGAAGGGAATGTGGAGGAGACAAGGGCAGGAGGAAGAGAATGTGGAGGAGACAAGGGCAGGAGGAAGGGAATGTGGAGGAGACAAGGGCAGGAGGAAGGGAATGTGGAGAAGACAAGGGCGGGAGGAAGGGAATGTGGAGGAGACAAGGGCAGGAGGAAGGGAATGTGGAGGAGACAAGGGCAGGAGGAATGGAATGTGGAGGAGACAAGGGCAGGAGGAAGGGAATGTGAAGAAGACAAGGGCAGGAGGAAGGGAATGTGGAGGAGACAAGGGCAGGAGGAAGGGAATGTGGAGGAGACAAGGGCAGGAGGAAGGGAATGTGAAGAAGACAAGGGCAGGAGGAAGGGAATGTGGAGGAGACAAGGGCAGGAGGAAGGGAATGTGAAGAAGACAAGGGCAGGAGGAAGGGAATGTGGAGAAGACAAGGGCAGGAGGAAGGGAATGTGGAGGAGACAAGGGCAGGAGGAAGAGAATGTGGAGGAGACAAGGGCAGGAGGAAGAGAATGTGGAGAAGACAAGGGCAGGAGGAAGAGAATGTGGAGAAGACAAGGGCAGGAGGAAGGGAATGTGAAGAAGACAAGGGCAGGGGGAAGGGAATGTGGAGGAGACAAGGGCAGGAGGAAGGGAATGTGGAGGAGACAAGGGCAGGAGGAAGGGAATGTGGAGGAGACAAGGGCAGGAGGAAGGGAATGTGAAGAAGACAAGGGCAGGGGGAAGGGAATGTGGAGGAGACAAGGGCAGGAGGAAGGGAATGTGGAGGAGACAAGGGCAGGAGGAAGAGAATGTGGAGGAGACAAGGGCGGGAGGAAGGGAATGTGGAGGAGACAAGGGCAGGAGGAAAGAAATGTGGAGAAGACAAGGGCAGGAGGAAGGGAATGTGGAGAAGACAAGGGCAGGAGGAAGGGAATGTGGAGGAGACAAGGGCAGGAGGAAGGGAATGTGGAGAAGACAAGGGCAGGAGGAAGGGAATGTGGAGGAGACAAGGGCAGGAGGAAGGGAATGTGGAGAAGACAAGGGCAGGAGGAAGGGAATGTGGAGGAGACAAGGGCAGGAGGAAGGGAATGTGAAGAAGACAAGGGCAGGAGGAAGGGAATGTGGAGAAGACAAGGGCAGGAGGAAGGGAATGTGGAAGAGACAAGGGCAGGAGGAAGAGAATGTGGAGGAGACAAGGGCAGGAGGAAGAGAATGTGGAGAAGACAAGGGCAGGAGGAAGAGAATGTGGAGAAGACAAGGGCAGGAGGAAGGGAATGTGAAGAAGACAAGGGCAGGGGGAAGGGAATGTGGAGGAGACAAGGGCAGGAGGAAGGGAATGTGGAGGAGACAAGGGCAGGAGGAAGGGAATGTGGAGGAGACAAGGGCAGGAGGAAGGGAATGTGAAGAAGACAAGGGCAGGGGGAAGGGAATGTGGAGGAGACAAGGGCAGGAGGAAGGGAATGTGGAGGAGACAAGGGCAGGAGGAAGAGAATGTGGAGGAGACAAGGGCGGGAGGAAGGGAATGTGGAGGAGACAAGGGCAGGAGGAAGGAAATGTGGAGAAGACAAGGGCAGGAGGAAGGGAATGTGGAGGAGACAAGGGCAGGAGGAAGAGAATGTGGAGAAGACAAGGGCGGGAGGAAGGGAATGTGGAGGAGACAAGGGCAGGAGGAAGAGAATGTGGAGAAGACAAGGGCGGGAGGAAGGGAATGTGGAGGAGACAAGGGCAGGAGGAAGAGAATGTGGAGGAGACAAGGGCGGGAGGAAGGGAATGTGGAGGAGACAAGGGCAGGAGGAAGGAAATGTGGAGAAGACAAGGGCAGGAGGAAGGGAATGTGGAGAAGACAAGGGCAGGAGGAAGGGAATGTGGAGGAGACAAGGGCAGGAGGAAGAGAATGTGGAGAAGACAAGGGCGGGAGGAAAGGAATGTGGAGGAGACAAGGGCGGGAGGAAGGGAATGTGGAGAAGACAAGGGCAGGAGGAAGGGAATGTGGAGGAGACAAGGGCAGGAGGAAGGGAATGTGGAGGAGACAAGGGCAGGAGGAAGGGAATGTGAAGGAGACAAGGGCAGGAGGAAGGGAATGTGGAGGAGACAAGGGCAGGAGGAAGAGAATGTGGAGGAGACAAGGGCAGGAGGAAGAGAATGTGGAGAAGACAAGGGCGGGAGGAAGGGAATGTGGAGGAGACAAGGGCAGGAGGAAGGGAATGTGGAGACGACAAGGGCAGGAGGAAGGGAATGTGGATGAGACAAGGGCAGGAGGAAGGGAATGTGGAGGAGACAAGGGCAGGAGGAAGAGAATGTGGAGGAGACAAGGGCAGGAGGAAGAGAATGTGGAGAAGACAAGGGCGGGAGGAAGGGAATGTGGAGGAGACAAGGGCAGGAGGAAGAGAATGTGGAGGAGACAAGGGCGGGAGGAAGGGAATGTGGAGGAGACAAGGGCAGGAGGAAGGAAATGTGGAGAAGACAAGGGCAGGAGGAAGGGAATGTGGAGAAGACAAGGGCAGGAGGAAGGGAATGTGGAGGAGACAAGGGCAGGAGGAAGAGAATGTGGAGAAGACAAGGGCGGGAGGAAAGGAATGTGGAGGAGACAAGGGCAGGAGGAAGGAAATGTGGAGAAGACAAGGGCAGGAGGAAGGGAATGTGGAGAAGACAAGGGCGGGAGGAAGGGAATGTGGAGGAGACAAGGGCAGGAGGAAGGGAATGTGGAGGAGACAAGGGCAGGAGGAAGGGAATGTGAAGGAGACAAGGGCAGGAGGAAGGGAATGTGGAGAAGACAAGGGCAGGAGGAAGGGAATGTGGAGGAGACAAGGGCAGGAGGAAGAGAATGTGGAGGAGACAAGGGCAGGAGGAAGAGAATGTGGAGAAGACAAGGGCGGGAGGAAGGGAATGTGGAGGAGACAAGGGCAGGAGGAAGGGAATGTGGAGACGACAAGGGCAGGAGGAAGGGAATGTGGATGAGACAAGGGCGGGAGGAAGGGAATGTGGAGGAGACAAGGGCGGGAGGAAGGGAATGTGGGGAGGACAAGGGCAGGAGGAAGGGAATGTGGAGAAGACATGGGCGGGAGGAAGGGAATGTGGAGGAGACAAGGGCAGGAGGAAGGGAATGTGGAGGTGACAAGGGCAGGAGGAAGGGAATGTGGAGGAGACAACGGCGGGATAAAGGGAATGTGGAGGTGACAAGGGCAGGAGGAAGGGAATGTGGAGACAAGGGCAGGAGGAAGGGAATGTGGAGGAGACAAGGGCGGGAGGAAGGGAATGTGGAGGAGACAAAGGGCAGGAGGAAGGGAATGTGGAGGAGACAAGGGCAGGAGGAAGGGAATGTGGGGGAGACAAGGGTGGGATAAAGGGAATGTGGAGGAGACAAGGGCAGGAGGAAGGGAATGTGGGGGAGACAAGGGTAGGATAAAGGGAATGTGGAGGAGACAAGGGCAGGAGGAAGGAAATGTGGAGAAGAAAAGGGTGGGAGGAAGGGAATGTGGAGGAGACAAGGGGGGAGGAAGGGAATGTGAAGAAGACAAGGGCGGGAGGAAGGGAATATGGAGGTGACAAGGGCAGGAGGAAGGAAATGTGGAGGAGACAAGGGCAGGAGGAAGGGAATGTGGAGAAGACAAGGGCGGGATAAAAGGAATGTGGAGAAGACATGGGCGGGATAAAGGGAATGTGGAGAAGACAAGGGCAGGAGGAATGGAATGTGGAGGAGACAAGGGTGGGATAAAGGGAATGTGGAGAAGACATGGGTGGGATAAAGGGAATGTGGGGAAGACAAGGGCGGGATAAAGGGAATGTGGAGGAGACAAGGGCGGGATAAAGGGAATGTGGAGAAGAGAAGGGCAGGATAAGGGGAATCTGGAAAAGAGAAGAGCGGGATAAAGGGAATGTGGAGGAGACAAGGGCGGGATAAAGGGAATGTGGAGGAGACAAGGGCAGGAGGAAGGGAATGTGGAGGAGACAAGGGCGGGATAAAGGGAATGTGGAGAAGAGAAGAGCAGGATAAGGGGAATGTGGAGAAGAGAAGAGCGGGATAAAGGGAATGTGGAGGAGACAAGGGCGGGATAAAGGGAATGTGGAGAAGAGAAGGGCAGGATAAGGGGAATGTGGAGAAGAGAAGAGCGGGATAAAGGGAATGTGGAGGAGACAAGGGGGGAGGAAGGGAATGTGAAGAAGACAAGGGCGGGAGGAAGGGAATGTGGAGAAGATAAGGGCGGGATAAAAGGAATGTGGAGAAGACATGGGCGGGATAAAGGGAATGTGGAGAAGACAAGGGCAGGAGGAAGGGAATGTGGAGGAGACAAGGGCGGGATAAAGGGAATGTGGAGAAGACATGGGTGGGATAAAGGGAATGAGGGGAAGTCAAGGGCGGGATAAAGGGAATGTGGAGGAGACAAGGGCGGGATAAAGGGAATGTGGAGGAGACAAGGGCGGGATAAAGGGAATGTGGAGGAGACAAGGGCAGGAGGAAGGAAATGTGGAGAAGACAAGGGCGGGATAAAGGGAATGTGGAGAAGACAAGGGCAGGAGGAAGGGAATGTGGAGGAGACAAGGGCAGGATAAAGGGAATGTGGAGAAGAGAAGGGCAGGATAAGGGGAATGTGGAGAAGAGAAGAGCGGGATAAAGGGAATGTGGAGGAGACAAGGGCGGGATAAAGGGAATGTGGAGGAGACAAGGGCGGGATAAAGGGAATGTGGAGAAGACAAGGGCAGGAGGAAGGGAATGTGGAGGAGACAAGGGCGGGAGGAAGGGAATGTGGAGAAGACAAGGGCAGGAGGAAGGGAATGAGGGGAAGACAGGAGCGGGATAAAGGGAATGTGGAGGAGACAAGGGCGGGATAAAGGGAATGAGGGGAAGACAAGGGCGGGATAAAGGGAATGTGGAGTAGACAAGGGTGGGATGAAGGGAATGTGGAGAAGACAAGGGCAGGAGGAAGGGAATGAGGGGAAGACAAGGGCGGGAGGAAGGGAATGTGGAGAAGACAAGGGCGGGATAAAAGGAATGAGGGGAAGACAAGGGCAGGAGGAAGGGAATGTGGAGAAGACAAGGGCGGGATAAAGGGAATGAGGGGAAGACAAGGGCAAGATAAAGGGAATGAGGGGAAGACAAGGGCAAGATAAAGGGAATGTGGAAGAGACAAGGGCGGGATAAAGGGAATGAGGGGAAGACAAGGGCAGGAGGAAGGGAATGTGGAGAAGACAAGGGCGGGATAAAGGGAATGTGGAGTAGACAAGGGTGGGATGAAGGGAATGTGGAGGAGACAAGGGCAGGAGGAAGGGAATGTGGAGGAGACAAGGGTGGGATGACGGGAATGTGGAGGAGACAAGGGTGGGATGAAGGGAATGTGGAGACATGGGCGGGAGGAAGGGAATGTGGAGAAGACAAGGGCAGGAGGAAGGGAATGAGGGGAAGACAAGGGCGGGAGGAAGGGAATGTGGAGAAGACAAGGGCGGGATAAAGGGAATGAGGGGAAGACAAGGGCACGATAAAGGGAATGTGGAAGAGACAAGGGCGGGATAAAGGGAATGGGGGGAAGACAAGGGAAGGAGGAAGGGAATGTGGAGAAGACAAGTGCGGGATAAAGGGAATTTGGAGGAGACAAGGGCGGGATAAAGGGAATGTGGAGAAGACAAGGGCAGGAGGAAGGGAATGTGGAGGAGACAAGGGCAGGAGGAAGGAAATGTGGAGAAGAAAAGGGCGGGAGGAAGGGAATGTGGAGGAGACAAGGGGGGAGGAAGGGAATGTGAAGAAGACAAGGGCGGGAGGAAGGGAATGTGGAGAAGATAAGGGCGGGATAAAAGGAATGTGGAGAAGACATGGGCGGGATAAAGGGAATGTGGAGAAGACAAGGGCAGGAGGAAGGGAATGTGAAGGAGACAAGGGCGGGATAAAGGGAATGTGGAGAAGACATGGGTGGGATAAAGGGAATGAGGGGAAGACAAGTGCGGGATAAAGGGAATGTGGAGGAGACAAGGGCGGGATAAAGGGAATGTGGAGAAGACAAGGGCAGGAGGAAGGGAATGTGGAGGAGACAAGGGCAGGAGGAAGGAAATGTGGAGAAGAAAAGGGCGGGAGGAAGGGAATGTGGAGGAGACAAGGGGGGAGGAAGGGAATGTGAAGAAGACAAGGGCGGGAGGAAGGGAATGTGGAGAAGATAAGGGCGGGATAAAAGGAATGTGGAGAAGACATGGGCGGGATAAAGGGAATGTGGAGAAGACAAGGGCAGGAGGAAGGGAATGTGGAGGAGACAAGGGCGGGATAAAGGGAATGTGGAGAAGACATGGGTGGGATAAAGGGAATGAGGGGAAGTCAAGGGCGGGATAAAGGGAATGTGGAGGAGACAAGGGCGGGATAAAGGGAATGTGGAGGAGACAAGGGCGGGATAAAGGGAATGTGGAGGAGACAAGGGCAGGAGGAAGGAAATGTGGAGAAGACAAGGGCGGGATAAAGGGAATGTGGAGAAGACAAGGGCAGGAGGAAGGGAATGTGGAGGAGACAAGGGCAGGATAAAGGGAATGTGGAGAAGAGAAGGGCAGGATAAGGGGAATGTGGAGAAGAGAAGAGCGGGATAAAGGGAATGTGGAGGAGACAAGGGCGGGATAAAGGGAATGTGGAGGAGACAAGGGCGGGATAAAGGGAATGTGGAGAAGACAAGGGCAGGAGGAAGGGAATGTGGAGGAGACAAGGGCGGGAGGAAGGGAATGTGGAGAAGACAAGGGCAGGAGGAAGGGAATGAGGGGAAGACAGGAGCGGGATAAAGGGAATGTGGAGGAGACAAGGGCGGGATAAAGGGAATGAGGGGAAGACAAGGGCGGGATAAAGGGAATGTGGAGTAGACAAGAGTGGGATGAAGGGAATGTGGAGAAGACAAGGGCAGGAGGAAGGGAATGAGGGGAAGACAAGGGCGGGAGGAAGGGAATGTGGAGAAGACAAGGGCGGGATAAAAGGAATGGGGGGAAGACAAGGGAAGGAGGAAGGGAATGTGGAGAAGACAAGTGCGGGATAAAGGGAATTTGGAGGAGACAAGGGCGGGATAAAGGGAATGTGGAGAAGACAAGGGCAGGAGGAAGGGAATGTGGAGGAGACAAGGGCAGGAGGAAGGAAATGTGGAGAAGAAAAGGGCGGGAGGAAGGGAATGTGGAGGAGACAAGGGGGGAGGAAGGGAATGTGAAGAAGACAAGGGCGGGAGGAAGGGAATGTGGAGAAGATAAGGGCGGGATAAAAGGAATGTGGAGAAGACATGGGCGGGATAAAGGGAATGTGGAGAAGACAAGGGCAGGAGGAAGGGAATGTGGAGGAGACAAGGGCGGGATAAAGGGAATGTGGAGAAGACATGGGTGGGATAAAGGGAATGAGGGGAAGACAAGTGCGGGATAAAGGGAATGTGGAGGAGACAAGGGCGGGATAAAGGGAATGTGGAGAAGACAAGGGCAGGAGGAAGGGAATGTGGAGGAGACAAGGGCAGGAGGAAGGAAATGTGGAGAAGAAAATGGCGGGAGGAAGGGAATGTGGAGGAGACAAGGGGGGAGGAAGGGAATGTGAAGAAGACAAGGGCGGGAGGAAGGGAATGTGGAGAAGATAAGGGCGGGATAAAAGGAATGTGGAGAAGACATGGGCGGGATAAAGGGAATGTGGAGAAGACAAGGGCAGGAGGAAGGGAATGTGGAGGAGACAAGGGCGGGATAAAGGGAATGTGGAGAAGACATGGGTGGGATAAAGGGAATGAGGGGAAGTCAAGGGCGGGATAAAGGGAATGTGGAGGAGACAAGGGCGGGATAAAGGGAATGTGGAGGAGACAAGGGCGGGATAAAGGGAATGTGGAGGAGACAAGGGCAGGAGGAAGGAAATGTGGAGAAGACAAGGGCGGGATAAAGGGAATGTGGAGAAGACAAGGGCAGGAGGAAGGGAATGTGGAGGAGACAAGGGCAGGATAAAGGGAATGTGGAGAAGAGAAGGGCAGGATAAGGGGAATGTGGAGAAGAGAAGAGCGGGATAAAGGGAATGTGGAGGAGACAAGGGCGGGATAAAGGGAATGTGGAGGAGACAAGGGCGGGATAAAGGGAATGTGGAGAAGACAAGGGCAGGAGGAAGGGAATGTGGAGGAGACAAGGGCGGGAGGAAGGGAATGTGGAGAAGACAAGGGCAGGAGGAAGGGAATTAGGGGAAGACAGGAGCGGGATAAAGGGAATGTGGAGGAGACAAGGGCGGGATAAAGGGAATGAGGGGAAGACAAGGGCGGGATAAAGGGAATGTGGAGTAGACAAGAGTGGGATGAAGGGAATGTGGAGAAGACAAGGGCAGGAGGAAGGGAATGAGGGGAAGACAAGGGCGGGAGGAAGGGAATGTGGAGAAGACAAGGGCGGGATAAAAGGAATGAGGGGAAGACAAGGGCAGGAGGAAGGGAATGTGGAGAAGACAAGGGCGGGATAAAGGGAATGAGGGGAAGACAAGGGCAAGATAAAGGGAATGAGGGGAAGACAAGGGCAAGATAAAGGGAATGTGGAAGAGACAAGGGCGGGATAAAGGGAATGAGGGGAAGACAAGGGCAGGAGGAAGGGAATGTGGAGAAGACAAGGGCGGGATAAAGGGAATGAGGGGAAGACAAGGGCGGGATAAAGGGAATGTGGAGTAGACAAGGGTGGGATGAAGGGAATGTGGAGGAGACAAGGGCAGGAGGAAGGGAATGTGGAGGAGACAAGGGTGGGATGACGGGAATGTGGAGGAGACAAGGGTGGGATGAAGGAAATGTGGAGACATGGGTGGGAGGAAGGGAATGTGGAGAAGACAAGGGCAGGAGGAAGGGAATGAGGGGAAGACAAGGGCGGGAGGAAGGGAATGTGGAGAAGACAAGGGCGGGATAAAGGGAATGAGGGGAAGACAAGGGCACGATAAAGGGAATGTGGAAGAGACAAGGGCGGGATAAAGGGAGTGGGGGGAAGACAAGGGAAGGAGGAAGGGAATGTGGAGAAGACAAGTGCGGGATAAAGGGAATGAGGGGAAGACAAGGGCAGGAGGAAGGGAATGTGGAGAAGACAAGGGCAGGATAAAGGGAATGTGGAGGAGACAAGGGTGGGAGGAAGGGAATGTGGAGGAGACAAGGGCAGGATAAAGGGAATGTGGAAGAGACAAGGGTGGGAGGAAGGGATGTGGGGAATAATCAGTGCAATGACCTGTGAGCTCATTCGTTTTAGCAGAAGAGGCCACCTCTGTGGTAATGGGGTCACCTGAGTATCTTCAGAGCTATGACACACGTACTGATCCATGGAATAGGTAACAAGTGAGCAGCGTAGCGATCCGTGACTCCACACCAACATGGGGGCAAATACAGAGACTGTCTCATCTTCATCGTCTCTCATTCTGTGACCCCGTTTCGGGGCTGCTCTGCCGAGCTCCTCCATGATCTTCTGGATTTCTTAGTGGGCTTCAATTTGTTTTTAGGTTGGAGAATGTGTGAGTGCAGATGAGATCCTGAACATGACGTCCAATCCTGACCAGGTCACCCCCATGATTGAGGAAGCCTTGTTAGCTGTGGCTCTAGAGGGCGCCTGTCTCACCGTCCTGCCACCCCCCAAATACTTCATCAACTACATCTACAAGTCATATGGTGAAAACGGCCTGAACATTACAGGTAAGCGAAGGACACCCCAATATCACCAGAGTACCCCCATGTAACAGATACACCCCAATATCACCAGAATACCCCCATGTAACAGATACACCCCAATATCACCAGAGTACCCCTATGTAACAGGTATACCTCAATATCACCAGAGTACCCTCATATAACATTTACACCCCAATATCACCAGAGTACCCCCATATAACATATACACCCCAATATCACCAGAGTACCCTTATATAACAGATATACCCCAATATCACCAGAGTACCCCATATAACAGATACACCCCAATATCACCAGAGTACCCCCATGTAACAGATACACCCCAATATCACCAGAGTACCCCTATGTAACAGGTATACCCCAATATCACCAGAGTACCCCCATATAACAGATACACCCAATATCACCAGAGTACCCCCATATAACAGATACACCCCAATATCACCAGAGTACCCCCATATAACAGATACACCCCAATATCACCAGAGTACCCCATATAACAGATACACCCCAATATCACCAGAGTACCCCCATATAACAGATACACCCCAATATCACCAGAGTACCCCCATATAACAGATACACCCCAATATCACCAGAGAACCCCCATACAACAGATACACCCCAATATCACCAGAGTATCCCCATATAACAGATACACCCCAATATCACCAGAGTACCCCCATATAACAGATACACCCCAATATCACCAGAGTACCCCCATATAACAGATACACCCCAATATCACCAGAGTACCCCCATTTAACAGATACACCCCAATATCACCAGAGTACCCCCATTTAACAGATACACCCCAATATCACCAGAGTACCCCTATGTAACAGGTATACCCCAATATCACCAGAGTACCCCCATGTAACAGATACACCCCAATATCACCAGAGTACCCCTATATAACAGGTATACCCCAATATCACCAGAGTACCCCCATGTAACAGATACACCCCAATATCACCAGAGTACCCCTATGTAACAGGTATACCCCAATATCACCAGAGTACCCCCATATAACAGATACACCCCAATATCACCAGAGTACCCCCATGTAACAGATACACCCCAATATCACCAGAGTACCCCCATATAACAGATACACCCCAATATCACCAGAGTACCCCCATGTAACAGATACACCCCAATATCACCAGAGTACCCCCATATAACAGATATCATCCTCATCACTCCATCATTATAGTTGCTGCTCTATCGCTCCCTTACATCTTCCCGTCTGTCTCCTCGCTATTCCGGTAATAGATTCTTCTGCAGGAGATTTCTTCTACTTTTCATGAAGTCCGTTCTCCTCTTCATGTTCTTCTCCTTGCAGGACTCAGCGACCTCATGAAAAAGCTGAAACTGCTGAATGACGATGACCACGACCACGATGATGACCATGACCACGACCATGATGGTGACCATGACCACGATGATGACCATGACCATGATGATGAGCATGAGCACGACCATGATGATGAGCATGACCACGATGATCATGTCCATAATGAAGATCTCAGCAATCAGACAAATAGAAATCAGAGACGCCGGCGCAGCGTGCAACCAAGTGCCATTCACATCCATCACTGGGACCAGGTGCGTCTACAGACTGTCCCAACCTGACCTCTATGACATGGACACAGGGAAGAAAGGTGTAAAGAAGAACCCTGCTGACACATACAGGAGAACTCCACATATTACCCATATCTCTTACACCCCAGTGTACCTGCCAGTAGTGCGCAGTATATATATATATATATATACAGTGGGGTAGTCTTACTGGGAGATGCTAGTCCATACTGTGGTATCGTTGCAGTAGCTGAGGGGTCATTTTCGTGTTTTTTGCGCCCGCAGACTTGCTTCAGCCCTGAGGACATTCTGACCATTCACGGCCTGAATGTGAGAGACGCCATTTCTCCAGAGAAGTTGCGAGACATCAGCAGCAGTCTCCTCCAGCAGCAGCTTCTTGGGATCTGTCCAGATGACCACCATCATGAGACTGTCGAGGGACAGCTGAGCGTCGCTGAGAGTAAGAATCCTGATGGTCTCAGATAAAGCAGGGGCGTGTACTTGATTAAGCAGGGGTGGAGCTTAGCCCTGAAAACCATGTGGCTTTGTAGTGTGACAGGGAGGCTACTAGTGGATTTCATAGATAGGAGGATGTTTTATGGGATGAAGGGTGGATGTCACATGGAGGTGAGATGACAGACTGTCTCCTAGACTCCATACATCTATAGCATAGAGTGTCAGTGATGGGAGCGAGAGTGTCAGAGATGGGAGCAAGAGTGTCATGGATGGGAGCGAGAGTGTCAGAGATGGGAGCGAGAGTGTCAGTGATGGGAGCGAGAGTGTCAGAGATGGGAGCGAGAGTGTCAGAGATGGGAGCGAGAGTGTCAGTGATGGGAGCGAGAGTGTCAGAGATGGGAGCGAGAGTGTCAGAGATGGGAGCGAGAGTGTCAGAGATGGGAGCAAGAGTGTCAGTGATGGAAGTGGGAATATCAGAGATGGGAGTGGGAATATCAGAGATGGGAGCGAGAGTGTCAGTGATGGGAGCGAGAGTGTCAGAGATGGGAGCGAGAGTGTCAGTGATGGAAGTGGGAATATCAGAGATGGGAGTGGGAATATCAGAGATGGGAGCGAGAGTGTCAGTGACGGGAGCGAGAGTGTCAGAGATGGGAGTGAGAGTGTCAGAGATGGAAGTGAGAGTGTCAGTGATGGAAGTGGGAATATCAGAGATGGGAGTGGGAATATCAGAGATGGGAGCGAGAGTGTCAGAGATGGGAGCGAGAGTGTCAGTGATGGAAGTGGGAATGTCAGAGATGGGAGTGAGAGTGTCAGAGATGGAAGTGAGAGTGTCAGAGATGGTACTGGTAATGTCAGTGATGGCAGTGAGAGTGTCAGTGATGGGAGCGAGAGTGTCAGAGATGGGAGCAAGAGTGTCAGTGATGGAAGTGAGAGTGTCAGAGATGGGAGCGAGAGTG
Source organism: Leptodactylus fuscus (assembly GCF_031893055.1). Lineage (NCBI taxonomy): Eukaryota > Metazoa > Chordata > Amphibia > Anura > Leptodactylidae > Leptodactylus > Leptodactylus fuscus. Next base: position 28,681 of record NW_027440509.1, on the reverse strand, counting down.
TCAGAGATGGGAGCAAGAGTGTCAGTGATGGCAGTGAGAGTGTCAGTGATGGGAGCGAGAGTGTCAGAGATGGGAGCAAGAGTGTCAGTGATGGCAGTGAGAGTGTCAGTGATGGGAGCGAGAGTGTCAGAGATGGTACTGGTAATGTCAGTGATGGCAGTGAGAGTGTCAGTGATGGGAGCGAGAGTGTCAGAGATGGGAGCAAGAGTGTCAGTGATGGAAGTGAGAGTGTCAGAGATGGGAGCGAGAGTGTCAGTGATGGGAGTGAGAGTGTCAGTGATGGGAGCGAGAGTGTCAGAGATGGGAGCAAGAGTGTCAGTGATGGGAGTGAGAGTGTCACAGATGGAAGTGGGAATGTCAGAGATGGGAGTGGGAATGTCAGAGATGGAAGTGAGAGTGTCAGTGATGGGAGTGAGAGTGTCAGTGATGGGAGCGAGAGTGTCAGTGATGGGAGCGAGAGTCTCAGAGATGGGAGCGAGAGTGTCAGAGATGGAAGTGAGAGTGTCAGAGATGGAAGTGAGAGTGTCAGTGATGGCAGCGAGAGTGTCAGAGATGGGAGTGAGAGTGTCAGAGATGGGAGCAAGAGTGTCAGTGATGGGAGCGAGAGTGTCAGTGATGGGAGCGAGAGTGTCAGTGATGGGAGTGAGAGTGTCAGAGATGGGAGTGAGAGTGTCAGTGATCAGAGAGGAACCAACATGATGAGATTTCCATCTTTGGAAATCTCACTTTTTTCATTCCCTGAAAGCAGGAAGAGTCACAGTCTATAGAAATCTACAGAAGCTTCTAGAGCTCTTCTATTTTATTGATGTAAGTCAGAGCTCCCTTTTAAGTGTGACTGTTAACCCATTGACCTCTGTCTGCTGCAGAATACATCTATGGCACTATCGCTAACCTGATCGTGTGCCTATGCGCTGTCTTTGGCATTGTGGTCCTGCTGTGTACGACCTGCACGGCTGTCTATCAGTATGTCATTCAGTTCTTTGTCAGCCTGGCGGTGGGCTCCCTGACTGGAGATGCAATCCTGCACCTTATCCCTCAGGTAATAGACAATACTGCCCCTGGTGGCAGGAGGGATACATTGCACAGACAGGTTGAAGAAACTTTTGGTTGCTCAACCCTAACTTTTTCTCCTCTACAGTTCCTAGGACTCCATTCACACAGCGACACAAAGGACCATGCTCACAATCATGAAGAAGAAGACCACACATATACCTGGAAATTGCTGGCGGCCTTAGGTGGTCTTTATGCCTTCTTCCTTCTGGAGAAGATCTTTGGGTTACTGATGAATCATGAGGTAAATAAGATGATTGTAACGTTGGAACATCAGGGAGGAGAAATAGGATCTGCAAGATCAATACGGGGTGTGGGAAATTGTGGCCCATAAACCAGACTGGACTAGAGACGTTGACTGGCATCTAAACCTTGACTGTAGTGGAGCTATTAGCTGGACTAGGAACCATGGCTGGAGTAGATACCATGACTAAACTAGAGATCGTGGCTGGCCTGGGAACCATGGCTGGAGTATAGACCATAACTAGACTAGAGATTGTGGCTGGACTGGGAACCATGGCTGGAGTAGAGACCATAACTAGACTAGAGATTGTGGCTGGACTGGGAACCATGGCTGGAGTAGAGACCATAACTAGACTAGAGATCGTGGCTGGACTGGGAACCATGGCTGGAGTAGAGACCATGACTAAACTAGAGATTATGGCTGGGCTGGGAACCATCGCTGGAGTAGAGACCATAACTAGACTAGAGATCATGGCTGGAGTAGAGACCATAACTAGACTAGAGATCGTGGCTGGCCTGGGAACCATGGCTGGAGTAGAAACCATGACTAGACTAGAGATCATGGCTGGAGTAGAGACCATGACTAGACTAGAGATTGTGGCTGGGCTGGGAACCATGGCTGGAGTAGAGACCATGACTAGAGATCATGGCTGGAGTAGAGACCATGACTAAACTAAAGATTGTGGCTGGGCTGGGAACCATGGCTGGAGTAGAGACCATGACTAGACTAGAGATCATGGCGGGAGTAGAGACCATGACTAGACTAGAGATCATGGCTGGAGTAGAGGCCATGACTAGACTAGAGATCATGGCTGGAGTAGAGACCATAACTAGACTAGAGATCGTGGCTGGCCTGGGAACCATGGCTGGAGTAGAAACCATGACTAGACTAGAGATCATGGCTGGAGTAGAGACCATGACTAGACTAGAGATTGTGGCTGGGCGGGGAACCATGGCTGGAGTAGAGACCATGACTAGACTAGAGATCATGGCTGGAGTAGAGACCATAACTAGACTAGAGATCGTGGCTGGACTGGGAACCATGGCTGGAGTAGAGACCATGACTAGACTAGAGATCATGGCTGGAGTAGAGACCATAACTAGACTAGAGATTGTGGCTGGACTGGGAACCATGGCTGGAGTAGAGACCATGACTAGACTAGAGATCATGGCTGGAGTAGAGACCATGACTAAACTAGAGATTGTGGCTGGGCTGGGAACCATGGCTGGAGTAGAGACCATGACTAGACTAGAGATCATGGCTGGAGTAGAGACCATGACTAAACTAGAGATTGTGACTGGGCTGTGAACCATGGCTGGAGTAGAGACCATGACTAGACTAGAGATCGTGGCTGGACTGGGAACCATGGCTGGAGTAGAGATCGTGGCTGGCCTGGGAACCATGGCCGGAGTAGAGACCGTAACTAGACTAGAGATCGTGGCTGGACTGGGAACCATGGCTGGAGTAGAGACCAAGACTAGACTAGAGATCATGGCTGGAGTAGAGACCATGACTAGACTAGAGATCGTGGCTGGCCTGGGAATCATGGCTGGAGTAGAGACCATGACTAGACTAGAGATTGAAGCTTGGCTGGGAACCATGGCTGGAGTAGAGACCATGACTAAACTAGAGATTATGGCTGGGCTGGGAACCATCGCTGGAGTAGAGACCATAACTAGACTAGAGATCATGGCTGGAGTAGAGACCATGACTAAACTAAAGATTGTGGCTGGGCTGGGAACCATGGCTGGAGTAGAGACCATGACTAGACTAGAGATCATGGCGGGAGTAGAGAATATGATTAGACTAGAGATCATGGCTGGAGTAGAGGCCATGACTAGACTAGAGATCATGGCTGGAGTAGAGACCATGACTAAACTAGAGATTGTGGCTGGGCGGGGAACCATGGCTGGAGTAGAGACCATGACTAGACTAGAGATCATGGCTGGAGTAGAGACCATAACTAGAATAGAGATTGTGGCTGGACTGGGAACCATGGCTGGAGTAGAGACCATGACTAGACTAGAGATCATGGCTGGAGTAGAGGCCATGACTAGACTAGAGATCATGGCTGGAGTAGAGACCATGACTAGACTAGAGATTGTGGCTGGGCTGGGAACCATGGCTGGAGTAGAGACCATGACTAGACTAGAGATCATGGCTGGAGTAGAGACCATGACTAAACTAGAGATTGTGGCTGGGCTGGGAACCATGGCTGGAGTAGAGACCATGACTAGACTAGAGATCATGGCTGGAGTAGAGACCATGACTAAACTAGAGATTGTGACTGGGCTGGGAACCATGGCTGGAGTAGAGACCATGACTAGACTAGAGATCGTGGCTGGACTGGGAACCATGGCTGGAGTAGAGATCATGGCTGGCCTGGGAACCATGGCCGGAGTAGAGACCGTAACTAGACTAGAGATCGTGGCTGGACTGGGAACCATGGCTGGAGTAGAGACCAAGACTAGACTAGAGATCATGGCTGGAGTAGAGACCATGACTAGACTAGAGATCGTGGCTGGCCTGGGAACCATGGCCGGAGTAGAGACCGTAGCTAGACTAGAGATCATGGCTGGACTGGGAACCATGGTTGGAGTAGAGACCAAGGCTAGACTAGAGATCGTGGCTGGACTGGAGTCATCCTCTGGAGAAGACTGGAGACTGTTAATAGAGTAGAAACCTTTGATAGAAGAAGATCTATTACTGGCCTGGACACTATTGCTATAGTAAAGTCTCTGAATTGCAGACCTCTCCTGGAAGAACCAATTGATCATCTTGAAGGACCTGGAATGTAAGTTCAGATAATGGATTAGAGAAGTGACACCGACTGAGGTGATCATAGAAAACAGTAACCACTAACCTCGGTCTGACTAAGGGCCACAGACCACACAATGAGCAGATGAAGAGCTGGAGCCTGACAACTTGTATTGTTGGTTTCTGATTGTTAGGACGATGATAATGATGAAGGTCATGGACACTGTGACCACGGCATGTCCCTACAGAATTTCCATGAGGAACAGAAGAAGAGGAAGCAACAGAAGCAGTCCATGTCCCAGTCAGACCTGGTAAGAACATGAGAAAAGTATGAGCAATATATACCATACATACCATATCTACAATACATACAATATGTACAATATATACAATACATACAATATATACAATATATACAATACATACAATATATACCATACATACCATATCTACAATACATACAATATACAATATATAAAATACATACAATATATACAATATATACAGTACATACAATATATGTAATAAATACAATATATACAATATTTACCATACATACAATATACAAAAATCTTGCTAGTCTTCAGTAGCTGATCCCTTTTTTAATGGCTAACTAATATTGATGACAGATTACAACGTTTCGAAGCTCCTGGCTTCTATTCAGGTATATCTACAAACACTTTCTGAAAGCTGCATATTTATGGGACACATAGGAATAGAATTCTAGGAGGGAGGGGGGAAGAAGGTTATTAGTTATTGGTACTTTCAAGTAAACAATTCATGAGTTTGCAATGTTCTTACCAGTTCAGAGAATGTGTTTTATGGCTGTCTCAGTTCAGTCATTTCTGTAGGATGCCATGAACCCATGTGACAGATTCATCCCTTTCTGCAATGTTTGAAGCAGGGTCATAAACTTGTACTCATAAATCCATCTCTCTTTCCTGGATTTAAAAAAGACCACCTTCTAACATCCATATTTCCAGACCCCCCTCTCCTGTGCTACAGACAGCCACCAAACCTCAGGAATATGGTGATTGTCAGCAGCTCACTGTCACCTCCAACTAACAAAGGAACATTTCCATGCGGACAGAAAAGGTGCAAAACCTGCCCGCACATACTGACCCCTGACAGGACAGAGATACCAAACTCTAACAGGGAATATGAAATCCCAGGAACGTTCACCTGTAACACACCGCATGTAGTGTATGTAATAATGTGCACCAAGTGTCCCACTGATAATCTGTATGTTGGAGAGACCGGACAACAGCTTAGAATGCGTAAGAATTCACATTGCCATACAATTAGAGAACGAAGAATGGACCTTCCCGTGCCAAAACATTTCTGCAATGAGGATCATAATATCAGCAATGACATGAAAATTTTGGTTTTAAGAGGGAATTTTAAATCAAAGAAAGAACAATGGATTTATGAGTACAAGCTGTTTGATACTCTCCAGAAAGGGATGAATCTGTCACATGGGTTCATGGCATCCTACAGAAATCACTGAACCGAGAAAACCATAACAGACATTCTCTGAACTGATAAGAACATTACAAACTGATGAATTGTTTACTTGTATATACCAATAACCCTCTACCACCCCTTCCTCCTAGAATTCAATTCCTGAGTGTCCCTCTGTACATAAATATGCTCCTTCAGAAATTGTTTGTAGATATACCTGAAGAAGAAGCCGAGAGCCTCGAAACATTGTAATCTGTCATCAGTATTAGTTAGCCATTAAAAAAGGGATCAACTACTGAAGACTAGCAAGTTTTTTGTTTTTATATTTCCTACCCACTGGCTAACACGGTACAAAAAAACCCAAAAATTTTACTTATACAATACACAATACATACAATATCTACAATATATACCATATATACCATATATACAATACATACAACATATACAATACATACATGTACAACATATACAATACATACAACATATCCAATATACAATACATACAATACATATAGTACATACAACATATCCAATATACAATACATACAATATCTACAATACATACAACATATACAAAATATATCTTCTATATATCTTCTCTGAGTATGAGGATGAGATTGTGGAGTATAAGGCTCAGTCATCTTCTTGGAGTATGAGGGGTGAGATTGTGGAGTATAAGGCTCAGTCATCTTCTCGGAGTATGAGATTGTGGAGTATAAGGCTCTGTCATCTTCTCAGAGTATGAGATTGTGGAGTATAAGGCTCAGTCATCTTCTTGGATTATTAGGATGAGATTGTGGAGTATACGGCTCAGTCATCTTCTCGGAGTATGAGGATGAGATTGTGGAGTATAAGGCTCAGTCATCTTCTCGGAGTATGAGATTGTGGAGTATAAGGCTCAGTCATCTTCTTGGATTATTAGGATGAGATTGTGGAGTATAAGGCTCAGTCATCTTCTTGGATTATTAGGATGAGATTGTGAAGTATACGGCTCAGTCATCTTCTCGGAGTATGAGATTGTGGAGTATAAGGCTCAGTCATCTTCTTGGATTATTAGGATGAGATTGTGGAGTATAAGGCTCAGTCATCTTCTTGGATTATTAGGATGAGATTGTGGAGTATACGGCTCAGTCATCTTCTCGGAGTATGAGATTGTGGAGTATAAGGCTCAGTCATCTTCTTGGAGTATGAGATTGTAGAGTATAAGGCTCAGTCATCTTCTCGGAGTATGACGATGAGATTGTGAAGTATACGGCTCAGTCATCTTCTCGGAGTATGAGATTGTGGAGTATAAGGCTCAGTCATCTTCTCGTTTATCTCTAATCATGGGGAAGGGTTGAATAAGTTTCTGCACTGCAGCAAGTTTCCAGGCAGGACTTACCCCCTCGTCTTATAGGTCTCTTGGTCGGGCCAACTGCAGTATCAGGCTCATGTCACTATACAGTGTCTTCCCTGTGCTATCAACTTGAAGTTTTTGATTGTCCTGAATCTACTCTTGGGGCTTCCCAACATGTTTCCTTAGAGTTCCTCACATGTGTGCGTTCCTCAGAGGGTCAGCGCTACATCATAGCCATCGGTGTCCTGTCCCAGTTTGTCACTCTTTTGGTTCTGGGTCCAGTAAGGGGAGCGATTCTCATTGTTTTTCTACTTCTAGGTCAGTCCAGATGTTGAGACTCAGAGCATCAGACCTCCAGTGAGGAGTCGGGGTAAGTCCCATCACATCTAGCAGATGTCTTGTCCCATCACCACCTTCTCTTATTTTCACATGTTCCCTGCAGAGCTGCGGATGATCCCATACATGATCACTATAGGAGATGCTATCCACAATTTCGCAGATGGTTTGGCCATGGGAGCAGCGTTCTCAACATCATGGAAGACTGGCCTGGCCACAACTCTCGCCGTCTTCTGTCATGAATTGCCACATGAGTTGGGTGAGCTCCTCCTCCTTCAGGGTGACACAGACAGTCACAGCCCCACCTACTGTAGGGTGACATTAGCCATTAGCATCATTTACCCAAATAACAGGTTTGTGCTCCCCACCTCGGTAGAGGGCGCTCTTCTGGGCCTTATTGCTGTCTCTGGTGGTTCATCCTTACACTTATTCTGGTAATTATTGGAATTAGAGTCATATAAAAAACAGCATGAAAGGGCCAATACCCAAAACCGATCCTCAGCATCATAACCGATCCTCAGCACCATAACCCATCCTCAGCACCATAACCCATCCTCAGCACCATAACCCATCCTCAGTACCATAATCCATCCTCAGCACCATAACCCATCCTCAGCACCATAACCCATCCTCAGCACCATAACCCATCCTCAGCACCATAACCCATCCTAAGCACCATAACCCATCCTCAGCACCATAACCCATCCTCAGCTCCATAACCCATCCTCAGCTCCATAACCCATCCTCAGCACCATAACCCATCCTCAGCACCATAACCCATCCTCAGCACCATAATCCATCCTCAGCACCATAACCCATCCTCAGCTCCATAACCCATCCTCAGCACCATAACCCATCCTCAGCACCATAATCCATCCTCAGCACCATAACCCATCCTCAGCTCCATAACCCATCCTCAGCACCATAACCCATCCTCAGCACCATAACCCATCCTAAGCACCATAACCCATCCTCAGCACCATAACCCATCCTCAGCTCCATAACCCATCCTCAGCTCCATAACCCATCCTCAGCGTCATAACCGATCCTCAGCACCATAACCGATCCTCAGCGCCATATCTGATCCTCAGCGCCATAACCCATCCTCAGCACCATAACCCATCCTCAGCTCCATAACCCATCCTCAGCTCCATAACCCATCCTCAGCACCATAACCCATCCTCAGCACCATAACCCATCCTCAGCACCATAATCCATCCTCAGCACCATAACCCATCCTCAGCTCCATAACCCATCCTCAGCACCATAACCCATCCTCAGCACCATAATCCATCCTCAGCACCATAACCCATCCTCAGCTCCATAACCCATCCTCAGCACCATAACCCATCCTCAGCACCATAACCCATCCTAAGCACCATAACCCATCCTCAGCACCATAACCCATCCTCAGCTCCATAACCCATCCTCAGCTCCATAACCCATCCTCAGCGTCATAACCGATCCTCAGCACCATAACCCATCCTCAGCGCCATATCTGATCCTCAGCGCCATAACCCATCCTCAGCACCATAACCCATCCTCAGCACCATAACCCATCCTCAGCGCCATAACCCATCCTCAGCGCCATAACCCATCCTCAGCGTCATAACCGATCCTCAGCACCATAACCGATCCTCAGCGCCATATCTGATCCTCAGCGCCATAACCCATCCTCAGCACCATAACCAATCCTCAGCACCATAACCCATCCTCAGCGCCATAACCCATCCTCAGCGTCATAACCGATCCTCAGCACCATAACCGATCCTCAGCGCCATATCTGATCCTCAGCGCCATAACCCATCCTCAGCACCATAACCCATCCTCAGCACCATAACCCATCCTCAGCGCCATAACTCATCCTCAGCACCATAACCCATCCTCAGCACCATAACCCATCCTCAGCACCATAACCGAACCTCAGCACCATAACCCATCCTCAGCACCATAACCCATCCTCAGCACCATAACCCATCCTCAGCAACATAACCGAACCTCAGCACCATAACCCATCCTCAGCACCATAACTCATCCTCAGCACCATAACCCATCCTCAGCACCATAACCCATCCTCAGCACCATAACCCATCCTCAGCACCATAACCCATCCTCAGCAACATAACCCATCCTCAGCACCATAACCCATCCTAAGCACCATAACCCATCCTCAGCACCATAACCCATCCTCAGCACCATAACCCATCCTAAACACCATAACCCATCCTCAGCACCATAACCCATCCTCAGCGCCATAACTCATCCTCAGCACCATAACTCATCCTCAGCACCATAACCGAACCTCAGCACCATAACCCATCCTCAGCACCATAACCCATCCTCAGCGCCATAACTCATCCTCAGCACCATAACTCATCCTCAGCACCATAACCCATCCTCAGCACCATAACCCATCCTAAGCACCATAACTCATCCTCAGCACCATAACCGAACCTCAGCACCATAACCCATCCTCAGCACCATAACCCATCCTCAGCACCATAACTGAACCTCAGCACCATAACCCATCCTCAGCACCATTACTCATTAACCCATCCTCAGCGCCATTGCTCATCCTCAGCACCATAACCCATCCTCAGCACCATAACCCATCCTCAGCACCATAACCCATCCTCAGCACCATAACCCATCCTCAGCGCCATAACCCACCCTCAGCACCATAACCCATCCTCAGCGCCATAACCCATCCTCAGCACTATAACCAATCCTCAGCGCCATAACTCATCCTCAGCGCCATAAACCATCCTCAGCACCATAACCCATCCTCAGCGCCATAACCCACCCTCAGCACCATAACCCATCCTCAGCGCCATAACCCATCCTCAGCGCCATAAACCATCCTCAGCACCATAACCTTTCCTCAGCGCCATAAACCATCCTCAGCACCATAAACCATCCTCAGCACCATAAACCATCCTCAGCACCATAACCAATCCTCAGCACCATAACCCATCCTCAGCGCCATAACCCATCCTCAGCACCATAACCCATCCTCAGCACCATAACTAATCCTCAGCTCCATAACCGATCCTCAGCTCCATAACCCATCCTCTGCACCATAAACCATCCTCAGCACCATAATCCATCCTCAGCACCATAACCTATCCTCAGCGCCATAAACCATCCTCAGCACCATAACCCATCCTCAGCGCCATAACCCATCCTCAGTGCCATAACCCATTCTCATAACCCATAACTGATCCTCAGCACCATAACTCATCCTCAGCACCATAACCCGCCATAACCCATCCTCAGCTCCATAACTGATCCGCAGCACCATAACCGATCCTCCTCAGCGCCGTAACTGATCCTCAGCGCCATAACCGATCCTCAGCACAATAACCCATCCTCTGCACCATAAACCATCCTCAGCGCCATAAACCATCCTCAGCACCATAACCCATCCTCAGCGCCATAACCCATCCTCAATGCCATAAGCCATCCTCAGCACCATAACCCATCCTCAGCGCCATAACTCATCCTCAGCGCCATAAACCATCCTCAGCGCCATAACCCATCCTCAGCATGATAACCGATCCTCAGCGCCATAACTCATCCTCAGCGCCATAAACCATCCTCAGCGCCATAACCCATCCTCAGCATGATAACCGATCCTCAGCACCATAACAACCCTCTTCATGCCACCCTGAACATTTACTACTTGAGATGTGATTGGCTGGGAGTCTCATACGTATTCCTCTTATTCCTCCTCCTCCGAGGTGAAGAGGCTTTCATACTTATAGTGCTGACCTCTTGTCCTTCCAATGGTTGCCGACATTATTTGTTGCTTGGGTGTGACTTCCAATGGCTCCACTTCATGACATTGTTCTGTCTTCTCCTCAGGTGACTTTGCAGCTCTTCTTCATGCCGGTATTAGGGTCCGCATGGCTCTTCTCCTTAATTTCGGCAGTGCACTTACCTCATTCATAGGTTTATATATTGCACTCTCAATCGCCACAGAGGACGCCGTTCAGCAATGGATATTTACAGTGGCTACTGGACTCTTTCTTTATGTGGCTCTGGTGGACATGGTAAGGACCACAAACTTGGACAATGTTGGCACCAATATGTCTCCATCACTCACTTTTATCTTCTTCCTCTTCTTCCTCAGCTGCCAGCAATGATGAATGTGAAGGACAGCAGACCGTGGCTTATCTTCATCCTCCACAACTTAGGTCTTCTCATTGGATGGGCCATCCTTCTCGTCTTATCCATCTATGAGGAGCACATTGCTGTATGAGGCTCATCATGACCCTGCCACCAATCTAATCACCCCAAGAAGAGTGTATGCCTCCTCAGATACCTGTAAAATGTTCATCACTTCTTCACATCATCCTTACAGGGCCAGGAGACCATTACTGACTACTACAAGCCTCACTGTGGTGACAGAGGACGATGGCTCCTCACACTCTAAACTCTAGAGGAGAGGTTGTCTTACAAGTTTCCACCTAAAATGAAGAGAATCCTCAGTAGATGTATACTGGGACCCAAGGAGTTACAAGTAGAATGCCACTTCACTTTAGACTGCTACTCTACTTGTTGTATGTGGGAGAGAGGATGGTCTCTGCTGACCGCGCACCCCCAGACCTGGTACCTGAACAGTAGTTGGAACTTGTCATGGTCTTCTGTCTGGTACCAGCTGCCATGTTGGGGTCTCTCTAGCCATGGCTTTCGATCTGGGACTAGGCATCTTGTTGGGGTCCCTCTAGCGAGCCATCCATCCATCCATGGTTATCTGTCTGGCAACAGGAGCCATGTTGGGGGACCTCTAGCCACGGCTTTCGATCTGGGACTAGGCATCTTATATGGGTCCCTTCAGACTCTCTTTAGGTCCTACTGGCCGTGTCCTTCAGGCACCTGTTGAGGAGAAGTCGCCTCCCTTACCGTCGTTCACACTGCAGAATGTTTTATTTTTATATACGATGTAAATGGTGAGAGCGGGATGTTGCGGTGTAGCACGAGGAGGGGGTTCACCAGTCCGGTACCGGCCACCCCCAGACCTCAATAAATGAGTGAGAAGAAGAATCACTGGTGTAATTCTCTGAGTATTGGGGGTCACTCTCTAGGTCTCCATCTTCTGGGGGCGAAAATATGAAGAATATCACAAGTTCACGCTCCAGCCCCTCCGATCCAGCAACTGGCCAATCACAATGGTGTAATAGCCAACAGACCACTAGAAAATGGAGCAGATACATGGTGGAAGCCAGAGGCGCAACTAGCAAAGACTGGAACCAGAGAAACATTTCCACTTGCCCCGCCCCCCATCATAGCTCATCTGTTCCTGGCCCCCACATAGTATAATGCCGTATTTACACTCACTATAATATTCCACTGTGGCCCCTGCACAAATATTATCCCCCATAGTGGCCCCTGCACACAGTATTATCCCCCCATAGTGGCCCCTGCACACAGTGTAATGTCCCATAGTGGCCCCTGCACACAGTATTATGTCCCATAGTGGCCCCTGCACACAGTATTATCCCCCCATAGTGGCCCCTGCACACAGTATTATCCCCCATAGTGGCCCCTGCACACAGTATTATGTCCCATAGTGGCCCCTGCACACAGTATTATGTCCCATAGTGGCCCCTGCACACAGTATTATGTCCCATAGTGGCCCCTGCACACAGTATTATCCCCCCATAGTGGCCCCTGCACACAGTATTATCCCCCATAGTGGCCCCTGCACACAGTATTATGTCCCATAGTGGCCCCTGCACACAGTATTATGTCCCATAGTGGCCCCTGCACACAGTATTATGTCCCATAGTGGCCCCTGCACACAGTATTATGTCCCATAGTGGCCCCTGCACACAGTATTATGTCCCATAGTGGCCCTTGCACACAGTATTATGTCCCATAGTGGCCCCTGCACACAGTATTATGTCCCATAGTGGCCCCTGCACACAGTATTATGTCCCATAGTGTCCCCTCCACACAGTATTATGTCCCATAGTGGCCCTTGCACACAGTATTATCCCCCATAGTGACCCCTGCACAAGTATTATCCCCCATAGTGGCCCCTGCACACAGTATTATGTCCCATAGTGGCCCCTGCACACAGTATTATCCCCCATAGTGGCCCCTGCACACAGTATTATCCCCCATAGTGGCCCCTGCACACAGTATTATCCCCCATAGTGGCCCCTGCACACAGTATTATGTCCCATAGTGACCCCTGTACACAGTATTATGTCCCATAGTGGCCCCTGCACACAGTATTATGTCCCATAGTGGCCCCTGCACACAGTATTATCCCCCATAGTGGCCCCTGCACACAGTATTATCCCCCATAGTGGCCCCTGCACACAGTATTATGTCCCATAGTGGCCCCTGCACACAGTATTATGTCCCATAGTGGCCCCTGCACACAGTATTATGTCCCATAGTGGCCCCTGCACACAGTATTATGTCCCATAGTGGCCCCTGCAAACAGTATTATGTCCCATAGTGGCCCCTGCACACAGTATTATGTCCCATAGTGGCCCCTGCACACAGTATTATGTCCCATAGTGGCCCCTGCACACAGTATTATGCCCCATAGTGGCCCCTGCACACAGTATTATGTCCCATAGTGGCCCCTGTACACAGTATTATCCCCCATAGTGGCCCCTGCACACAGTATTATCCCCCATAGTGGCCCCTGCACACTGTATTATCCCCCATAGTGGCCCTTGCACACAGTATTATGTCCCATAGTGGCCCCTGCACACACTATTATGCCCCATAGTGGCCCCTGCACACAGTATTATGTCCCATAGTGGCCCCTGCACACAGTATTATCCCCCATAGTGGCCCCTGCACACAGTATTATGTCCCATAGTGGCCCTTGCACACAGTATTATGTCCCATAGTGGCCCCTGCACACAGTATTATCCCCCATAGTGGCCCCTGCTCACAGTATTATGTCCCATAGTGACCCCTGCACACAGTATTATCCCCCCATAGTGGCCCCTGCACACAGTGTAATGTCCCATAGTGACCCCTGCACACAGTATTATGTTCCATAGTGGCCCCTGCACACAGTATTATGCCCCATAGTGGCCCCTGCACACAGTATTATGCCCCATAGTGGCCCCTGCACACAGTATTATCCCCCATAGTGGCCCCTGCACACAGTGTAATGTCCCATAGTGACCCCTGCACACAGTATTATGTTCCATAGTGGCCCCTGCACACAGTATTATGCCCCATAGTGGCCCCTGCACACAGTATTATGCCCCATAGTGGCCCCTGCACACAGTATTATCCCCCATAGTGACCCCTGCACACAGTATTATGTCCCATAGTGGCCCCTGCACACAGTATTATGTCCCATAGTGGCCCCTGCACACAGTATTATGCCCCATAGTGGCCCCTGCACACAGTATTATGTCCCATAGTGGCCCCTGTACACAGTATTATCCCCCATAGTGGCCCCTGCACACAGTATTATGTCCCATAGTGGCCCTTGCACACAGTATTATGTCCCATAGTGGTCCCTGCACACAGTATTATGTCCCATAGTGGCCCTTGCACACAGTATTATGTCCCAATAGTGGCCCCTGCACACAGTATTATCCCCCATAGTGGCCCCTGCACACCAGTATTATGTCCCATAGTGACCCCTGCACAACAGTATTATCCCCCCATAGTGGCCCCTGCACACAGTGTAATGTCCCATAGTGACCCCTGCACACAGTATTATGTCCCATAGTGGCCCCCTGCACACAGTATTATGCCCCATAGTGGCCCCCTGTACACAGTATTATCCCCCATAGTGGCCCCTGCACATAGTATTATGTCCCAAAGAGGCTCCTGCACACAGTATTATCCCCCATAGTGGCCCCTGCACACAGTATTATGTCCCATAGTGGCCCCCTGCACACAGTATTATGTCCCATAGTGACCCCTGCACACAGTATTATGTCCCCATAGTGGCCCCTGCACACAGTATTATGTCCCATAGGTGGCCCCTGCACACAGTATTATCCCCCATAGTGGCCCCTGCACACAGTATTATCCCCCATAGTGGCCCCTGCACACAGTATTATGTCCCATAGTGACCCCCTGTACACAGTATTATGTCCCATAGTGGCCCCTGCACACAGCATTATGTCCCCATAGTGGGCCCCTGCACACAGTATTATCATCCCCCATAGTGGCCCCTGCACACAGTATTATCCCCCATAGTGGCCCCTGCACACAGTATTATGTCCCATAGTGGCCCCTGCACACAGTATTATGTCCCATAGTGGCCCCTGCACACAGTATTATGCCCCATAGTGGCCCCTGCACACAGTATTATGTCCCATAGTGGCCCCTGTACACAGTATTATCCCCCATAGTGGCCCCTGCACACAGTATTATGTCCCCATAGTGGCCCTTGCACACAGTATTATGTCCCATAGTGGTCCCTGCACACACAGTATTATGTCCCATAGTGGCCCCTGCACACAGTATTATGTTCCATAGTGGCCCCTGCACACAGTATTATGCCCCATAGTGGCCCCCTGCACACAGTATTATGTCCCATAGTGCCCCTGCACACAGTATTATGTCCCATAGTGGCCCCTGTACACAGTATTATCCCCCATAGTGGCCCCTGCACACAGTATTATGCCCCCATAGTGGCCCCTGCCACACAGTATTATCCCCCCATAGTGGCCCCTGCACACAGTATTATGTCCCATAGTGGCCCCCCGCACACAGTATTATGTCCCATAGTGGCCCCTGCACACAGTATTATCCCCCCATAGTGGCCCCTGCACACAGTATTATGTCCCATAGTGACCCCTGCACACAGTATTATCCCCCCCATAGTGGCCCCTGCACACAGTATTATGTTCCATAGTGGCCCCCTGCACACAGTATTATGTTCCATAGTGGCCCCTGCACACAGTATTATGCCCCATAGGTGGCCCCCTGCACACAGTATTATGTCCCATAGTGGCCCCTGCACACAGTATTATGCCCCATAGTGGCCCCCTGCACACAGTATTATGTCCCATAGTGGCCCCTGTACACAGTATTATCCCCCATAGTGGCCCCTGCACACAGTATTATGTCCCATAGTGGCCCTTGCACACAGTATTATGTCCCATAGTGGCCCCTGCACACACTATTATGCCCCATAGTGGCCCCTACACACAGTATTATCCCCCATAGTGGCCCCTGCACACAGTATTATGTCCCATAGTGGCCCCTTGCACACAGTATTATGTCCCATAGTGGTCCCTGCACACAGTATTATGTCCCATAGTGGCCCTTGCACACAGTATTATGTCCCATAGTGGCCCCTGCACACAGTATTATCCCCCATAGTGGCCCCTGCACACAGTATTATGTCCCATAGTGACCCCTGCACACAGTATTATCCCCCCATAGTGGCCCCTGCACACAGTGTAATGTCCCATAGTGACCCCTGCACACAGTATTATGCCCCATAGTGGCCCCTGCACACAGTATTATGCCCCATAGTGGCCCCTGTACACAGTATTATCCCCCATAGTGGCCCCTGCACACAGTATTATGTCCCAAAGAGGCTCCTGCACACAGTATTATCCCCCATAGTGGCCCCTGCACACAGTATTATGTCCCATAGTGGCCCCCTGCACACAGTATTATGTCCCATAGTGACCCCTGCACACAGTATTATGTCCCATAATGACCCCCTGCACACAGTATTATGTCCCATAGTGGTCCCTGCACACAGTATTATTTCCCATAGTGGCCCCTGCACACAGTATTATGTCCCATAGTGACCCCTGCATACAGTATTATGTCCCATAGTGGTCCCTGCACACAGTATTATTTCCCATAGTGGCCCCTGCACACAGTATTATGTCCCATAGTGACCCCTGCACACAGTATTATGTCCCATAGTGGCCCTTGCACACAGTATTATGTCCCATAGTGGCCCCTGCACACAGTATTATGTCCCATAGTGGCCCCTGCACACAGTATTATGCCCCATAGTGGCCCCTGTACACAGTATTATCCCCCATAGTGGCCCCTGCACACAGTATTATCCCCCATAGTGACCCCCCTGCACACAGTATTATCCCCCATAGTGACCCCCTGCACACAGTATTATCCCCCATAGTGGCCCCTGCACACAGTATTATCCCCCCATAGTGGCCCCTGCACACAGTATTATCCCCCATAGTGGCCCCCTGCACACAGTATTATCCCCCATAGTGGCCCCCCTGTACACAGTATTATGTCCCATAGTGACCCCTGCACACAGTATTATCCCCCATAGTGGTCCCTGCACACAGTATTATGCCCCATAGTGGCCCATGCACACAGTATTATCCCCCCATAGTGGCCCCTACACACAGTATTATGTCCCATAGTGGCAATTGCACACAGTATTATCCCCCATAGTGGCCCCTGCACACAGTATTATGTCCCATAGTGACCCCTGCACACAAGTATTATCCCCCATAGTGGCCCCTGCACACAGTATTATGTCCCATAGTGGCCCCTGCACACAGTATTATGTCCCATAGTGGTCCCTGCACACAGAATTATCCCCCATAGTGGCCCCTGCACACAGTATTATCCCCCATAGTGACCCCTGCACACAGTATTATCCCCCATAGTGGCCCCTGCACACAGTATTATCCCCCATAGTGGCCCCTGCACACAGTAGTATGTCCCCATAGTGGCCCCCTGCACACAGTATTATGTCCCATAAGTGGCCCCTGCACAAGTATATAATAGCCCATAGTGGCCCCCTGCACACAGTATTATGTCCCATAGTGGCCCCTGCACACAGTATTATCCCCCCATAGTGGCCCCTCCACACAGTATTATGTCCCATAGTGGCCTCTTGCACACAGTATTATGTCCCATAGTGGCCCCTGCACACAGTATTATGTCCCATAGTGGCCCCTGCACACAGTATTATGTCCCCATAGTGGCCCCTGCACAACAGTCTTATGTCCCATAGTGGCCCCTGCACACAGTATTATGTCCCATAGTGGCCCCTGCACCACAGTATTATGTCCCATAGTGGCCCCTGCACACAGTATTATCCCCCCATAGTGGCCCCTCCACACAGTATTATGTCCCATAGTGGCCCCTGCACACAGTATTATGTCCCATAGTGGCCCCTGCACACAGTATTATCCCCCATAGTGGTCCCTGCACACAGCATTATGTCCCATAGTGGCCCCTGCACAAGTATAATAGCCCATAGTGGCCCCTGCACACAGTATTATGTCCCATAGTGGCCCCTGCACACAGTATTATCCCCCCATAGTGGCCCCTCCACACAGTATTATGTCCCATAGTGGCCCCTGCACACAGTATTATGTCCCATAGTGGCCCCTGCACACAGTATTATGTCCCATAGTGGCCCCTGCACACAGTATTATGTCCCATAGTGGCCCCCTGCACACAGTATTATGTCCCATAGTGGCCCCTGCACACAGTATTATCCCCCCATAGTGGCCCCTCCACACAGTATTATGTCCCATAGTGGCCCCTGCACACAGTATTATGTCCCATAGTGGCCCCTGCACACAGTATTATCCCCCATAGTGGTCCCTGCACACAGTATTATGTCCCATAGTGGCCCCTGCACAAGTATAATAACCCATAGTGGCCCCTGCACACAGTATTATGTCCCATAGTGGTCCCTGCACACAGTATTATGTACCATAGTGGCCCCTGCACACAGTATTATGTCCCATAGTGGCCCCTGCCACACGTATTATCCCCCATAGTGACCCCTGCACACAGTATTATCCCCCATAGTGGCCCCTGCACACAGTATTATGTCCCATAGTGACCCCCTGCACACAGTATTATGTCCCATAGTGGCCCCCTGCACACAGTATTATGTCCCATAGTGGCCCCTGCACACAGTATTATCCCCCATAGTGACCCCCTGCACACAGTATTATCCCCCATAGTGGCCCCTGCACACAGTATTATGTCCCCATAGTGGCCTCTGCACACAGTATTATGTCCCATAGTGGCCCCTGCACACAATATTATGTCCCATAGTGGCCCCTGCACACAGTATTATGTCCCATAGTGGCCCCTGCACACAGTATTATGTCCCATAGTGGCCCCTACACACAGTATTATGTCCCATAGTGGCCCCTGCACACAGTATTATGTCCCATAGTGGCCCCTGCACACAGTATTATCCCCCCATAGTGGCCCCTCCACACAGTATTATGTCCCATAGTGGCCTCTGCACACAGTATTATGTCCCATAGTGGGCCCCTGCACACAATATTATGTCCCATAGTGGCCTCTGCACACAGAATAATGTCCCATAGTGGCCCCTGCACACAGTATTATGTCCCATAGTGGCCCCTGCACACAGTATTATGTCCCATAGTGGCCCCTGCACACAGTATTATGTCCCATAGTGGCCCCCTGCACACAGTATTATCCCCCCTCATAGTGGCCCCTCCACACAGTATTATGTCCCACAGTGACCCCTGCACACAGTATTATGTCCCACAGTGACCCCTGCACACAGTATTATGTCCCCACAGTGGCCCCTGCACACAGTATTATGTCCCATAGTGGCCCCTGCACACAGTATTATGTCCCATAGTGACCCCTGCACACAGTATTATGTCCCATAGTGACCCCTGCACACAGTATTATATCCCATAGTGGCCCCTGCACACAGTATTATGTCCCATAGTGGCCCCTGCACACAGTATTATCCCCCCATAGTGGCCCCTGCACACAGTATTATGTCCCATAGTGACCCTGCACACAGTATTATGTCCCATAGTGGCCCCTGCACACAGTATTATGTCCCATAGTGGCCCCTGCACACAGTATTATCCCCCCATAGTGGCCCCTGCACACAGTATTATCCCCCCATAGTGGCCCCTGCACACAGTATTATGTCCCATAGTGGCCCCTGCAGACAGTATTATCCCCCATAGTGACCCCTGCACACAGTATTATGTCCCATACTGGCCCCTGCACACAGTATTATGTCCCATACTGGCCCCTGCACACAGTATTATGTCCCATAGTGGCCCCTGCACACAGTATTATGTCCCATAGTGACCCCTGCACACAGTATTATGTCCCATAGTGGCCCCTGCACACAGTATTATCCCCCATAGCGGCCCCTGCACACAGTATTATCCCCCATAGTGGCCCCTGCACACAGTATTATGTCCCATAGTGGCCCCTGTACACAGTATTATGTTCCATAGTGGCCCCTTCACACAGTATTATGCCCCATAGTGACCCCTGCACACAGTATTATGTCCCATAGTGGCCCCTGCACACAGTATTATGCCCCATAGTGGCCCCCTGCACACAGTATTATATCCCATAGTGACCCCTGCACACAGTATTATGTCCCATAGTGACCCCTGCACACAGTATTATATCCCATAGTGGCCCCTGCACACAGTATTATGTCCCATAGTGGCCCCCTGCACAAGTATAATAGCCCATAGTGGCCCCTGCACACAGTATTATGTCCCATAGTGGTCCCTGCACACAGTATTATGTCCCATAGTGGCCTCTGCACACAGTATTATCCCCCATAGTGGCCCCTGCACACAGTATTATGTCCCATAGTGGCCCCTGCACACAGTATTATCCACCCATAGTGGCCCCTCCACACAGTATTATGTCCCATAGTGGCCTCTGCACACAGTATTATCCCCCCATAGTGGCCCCTGCACACAGTATTATGTCCCCATAGTGGCCCCTGCACACAGTATTATGTCCCATAGTGGCCCCTGCACACAGTATTATGTCCCACAGTGGCCCCTGCATACAGTATTATGTCCCATAGTGGCCCCTGCACACAGTATTATGTCCCATAGTGGCCCCTGCACACAGTATTATGTCCCACAGTGGGCCCCTGCATACAGTATTATGTCCCATAGTGGCCCCTGCACACAGTATTATGTCCCACAGTTGGCCCCTGCATACAGTATTATGTCCCATAGTGGCCCCTGCACACAGTATTATGTCCCATAGTGGCCCCTGCACACAGTATTATGTCCCATAGTGGCCCCTGCACACAGTATTATGTCCCATAGTGGCCCCTCCACACAGTATTATGTCCCACAGTGACCCCTGCACACAGTATTATGTCCCACAGTGACCCCTGCACACAGTATTATGTCCCATAGTGGCCCCCTGCCACACAGTATTATGTCCCATAGTGGCCCCTGCACACAGTATTATGTCCTAATAGTGACCCCTGCACACAGTATTATGTCCCATAGTGACCCCCTGCACACAGTATTATGTCCCATAGTGACCCCTGCACACAGTATTATGTCCCATAGTGGCCCCTGCACACAGTATTATGTCCTATAGTGACCCCTGCACACAGTATTATGTCCCCATTAGTGACCCCCTGCAACACAGTATTATGTCCCATAGTGACCCCTGCACACAGTATTATATCCCATAGTGGCCCCTGCACACAGTATTATGTCCCATAGTGGCCCCTCCACACAGTATTATGTCCCATAGTGACCCCTGCACACAGTATTATATCCCATAGTGGCCCCTGCACACCAGTATTATGTCCCATAGTGGCCCCTGCACACAGTATTATGTCCCATAGTGGCCCCTGCACACAGTATTATCCCCCTATAGTGGCTCCTGCACACAGTATTATGTCCCATAGTGACCCCTGCACACAGTATTATATCCCATAGTGGCCCCTGCACACAGTATTATGTCCCATAGTGGCCACCTGCACACAGTATTACCCCCCATAGTGGCCCCTGCACACAGTATTATGTCCCATAGTGACCCTGCACAACAGTATTATGTCCCATAGTGGCCCCTGCACACAGTATTATGTCCCCATAGTAGCCCCTGCAGACAGTATTATCCCCCCATAGTGGCCCCTGCACACAGTATTATGCCCCATAGTGGCCCCTGCACACAGTATTATGTCCCATAGTGACCCCCTGCATACAGTATTATGTCCCATAGTGGCCCCCTGCACACAGTATTATGTCCCATAGTGACCCCTGCACACAGTATTATGCCCCATAGTGGCCCCTGCACACAGTATTATCCCCCATAGTGGCCCCCTGCACACAGTATTATGCCCCATAGTGGCCCCTGCACACAGTATTATGTCCCATAGTGACCCCTGCATACAGTATTATGTCCCATAGTGGCCCCTGCACACAGTATTATGTCCCATAGTGGCCCCTGCACACAGTATTATACCCCATAGTGGCCCCTGCACACAGTATTATCCCCCATAGTGGCCCCTGCACACAGTATTATGCCCCATAGTGGCCCCCTGCACACAGTATTATGTCCCATAGTGGCCCCTGCAGACAGTATTATCCCCCATAGTGACCCCTGCACACAGTATTATGTCCCATAGTGACCCCTGCACACAGTATTATGCCCCATAGTGGCCCCTGTACACAGTATAATGTCCCATAGTGGCCCCTGCACACAGTATCATGTCCCATAGTGACCCCTGCACACAGTATTATGTCCCAAAGAGGCTCCTGCACACAGTATTATACCCCATAGTGGCCCCTGCACACAGTATTATACCCCATAGTGGCCCCTGCACACAGTATTATGTCCCATAGTGGCCCCTGCACACAGTATTATGTCCCATAGTGGCCCCTGCACACAGTATTATGTCCCATATTGGCCCCTTCACACAGTATTATGTCCCATAGTGGCCCCTGCACACAAGTATTATGCCCCATAGTGGCCCCTGCACACAGTATTATACCCCATAGTGGCCCCTGCACACAGTATTATGTCCCATAGTGGCCCCTGCACACAGTATTATACCCCATAGTGGCCCCTGCACACAGTATTATGTCCCATATTGGCCCCTTCACACAGTATTATGTCCCATAGTGGCCCCTGCACACAGTATTATGTCCCATAGTGGCCCCTGCACACAGTATTATGTCCCATAGTGGCCCCTGCACACAGTATTATGTCCCATAGTGGCCCCCTGCACACAGTATTATGTCCCATATTGGCCCCTTCACACAGTATTATGTCCCATAGTGGCCCCTGCACACAGTATTATGTCCCATAGTGGCCCCTGCACACAGTATAATGTCCCATAGTGGCCCCTGCACACAAGTATGATGTCCCATAGTGGCCCCTGCACACAGTATAATGTCCCATAGTGGCCCCTGCACACAGTATTAACCCCCATAGTGACCCCTGCACACAGTATTATGTCCCATAGTGGCCCCTGCACACAGTATTATGTCCCATAGTGGCCCCTGTACACAGTATTATGTCCCATAGTGGGCCCCTGCACACAGTATAATGTCCCATAGTGGCCCCTGCACACAGTATTATCCCCCATAGTGGCCCCTGCACACAGTATTATGTCCCATAGTGGCCCCCTGCACACAGTATTATCCCCCATAGTGGCCCCTGCACACAGTATTATCCCCCATAGTGGCCCCTGTACACAGTATTATGTACCATAGTGGCCCCTGCACACAGTATTATGTCCCATAGTGGCCCCTGCACACAATATTATGTCCCATAGTGGCCCCTGCACACAGTATGATGTCCCATAGTGGCCCCTGCACACAGTATGATGTCCCATAGTGGCCCCTGCACACAGTATAATGTCCCATAGTGGCCCCTGCACACAGTATGATGTCCCATAGTGGCCCCTGCACACAGTATAATGTCCCATAGTGGCCCCTGCACACAGTATGATGTCCCATAGTGGCCCCTGCACACAGTATTATGCCCCATAGTGGCCCCTGCACACAGTATTATGTCCCATAGTGGCCCCTGCACACAGTATTATGTCCCCATAGTGGCCCCTGCACACAGTATTATGTCCCATAGGTGACCCCTGCACACAGTAGTATTGCCCCATAGTGGCCCCTGCACACAGTATTATCCCCCATAGTGACCCCTGCAACACAGTATAATGTCCCATAGTGGCCCCTGCACACAGTATTATGTCCCATATTGGCCCCTTCACACAGTATTATGTCCCATAGTGGCCCCTGCACACAGTATTATGCCCCATAGTGGCCCCTTCACACAGTATTATGCCCCATAGTGGCCCCTGCACACAGTATTATGCCCCATAGTGGCCCCTTCACACAGTATTATGCCCCATAGTGGCCCCTGCACACAGTATTATGCCCCATAGTGGCCCCCTGCACACAGTATTATGTCCCATAGTGGCCCCTGCACACAGTATTATGCCCCATAGTGGCCCCTGCACACAGTATTAACCCCCATAGTGGCCCCTTCACACAGTATTATGTCCCATAGTGGCCCCTGCACACAGTATTATGCCCCATAGTGGCCCCTGCACACAGTATTATGCCCCCATAGTGGCCCCTGCACACAGTATTAACCCCCATAGTGGCCCCTTCACACAGTATTATGCCCCATAGTGGCCCCTGCACACAGTATTATCCCCCATAGTGGCCCCTGCACACAGTAGTATGTCCCCATAGTGGCCCCTGCACACAGTATTATGTCCCATAGCGGCCCCTGGACACAGTATTATGTCCCATAGTGGCCCCTTCACACAGTATTATGTCCCATAGTGGCCCCTGCACACAGTATTATGCCCATAGTGGCCCCTGCACACAGTATTATGTCCCATAGTGGCCCCTGCACACAGTATTATCCCCCATAGTGGTCCCTGCACACAGTATTATGTCCCATATTGGCCCCTTCACACAGTATTATGTCCCATAGTGGCCCCCTGCACACAGTATTATCCCCCATAGTGGCCCGTGCACACAGTATTATGTCCCATAGTGGCCCCTGCACACAGTATTATGTCCCATAGTGGCCCCTGCACACAGTATTATGTCCCATATTGGCCCCTGCACACAGTATTATGTCCCATAGTGGCCCCTGCACACAGTATTATGTCCCATAGTGGCCCCTGCACAACAGTATTATGTCCCATAGTGACCCCCTGCACACAGTAGTATGCCCCATAGTGGCCCCTGCACACAGTATTATCCCCCATAGTGACCCCTGCACACAGTATAATGTCCCATAGTGGCCCCTGCACACAGTATTATGTCCCATATTGGCCCCTTCACACAGTATTATGTCCCATAGTGGCCCCCTGCACACAGTATTATGCCCCATAGTGGCCCCTTCACACAGTATTATGCCCCATAGTGGCCCCTGCACACAGTATTATGCCCCATAGTGGCCCCTTCACACAGTATTATGCCCCATAGTGGCCCCTGCACACAGTATTATGCCCCATAGTGGCCCCTGCACACAGTATTATGTCCCATAGTGGCCCCTGCACACAGTATTATGCCCCATAGTGGCCCCTGCACACAGTATTAAACCCCCATAGTGGCCCCTTCACACAGTATTATGTCCCATAGTGGCCCCCTGCACACAGTATTATGCCCCATAGTGGCCCCTGCACACAGTATTATGCCCCATAGTGGCCCCCTGCACACAGTATTAACCCCCATAGTGGCCCCTTCACACAGTATTATGCCCCATAGTGGCCCCTGCACACAGTATTATCCCCCATAGTGGCCCCTGCACACAGTAGTATGTCCCATAGTGGCCCCTGCACACAGTATTATGTCCCCATAGCGGCCCCTGGACACAGTATTATGTCCCATAGTGGCCCCTTCACACAGTATTATGTCCCATAGTGGCCCCTGCACACAGTATTATGCCCATAGTGGCCCCTGCACACAGTATTATGTCCCATAGTGGCCCCTGCACACAGTATTATCCCCCATAGTGGTCCCTGCACACAGTATTATGTCCCATATTGGCCCCTTCACACAGTATTATGTCCCATAGTGGCCCCTGCACACAGTATTATCCCCCAATAGTGGCCCGTGCACACAGTATTATGTCCCATAGTGGCCCCTGCACACAGTATTATGTCCCATAGTGGCCCCCTGCACACAGTATTATGTCCCATATTGGCCCCTGCACACAGTATTATGTCCCATAGTGGCCCCTGCACACAGTATTATGTCCCATAGTGGCCCCTGCACACAGTATTATGTCCCCATAGTGGCCCCGGCACACAGTATTATGTCCCATAGTGACCCCTGCACAAAGTATTATCCCCCATAGTGGCCCCTGCACACAGTATTATCCCCCATAGTGGCCCCTGCACACAGTATTATCCCCCATAGTGGCCCCTGCACACAGTATTATCCCCCATAGTGGCCCCTGCACACAGTATTATCCCCCATAGTGGCCCCTGCACACAGTATTATGCCCCATAGTGGTCCCTGCACACAGTATTATACCCCATAGTGGCCCCTACACACAGTATTATGTCCCATAGTGGCCCCTGCACACAGTATTATGTCCCATAGTGACCCCTGCACACAGTATTATGTCCCATAGTGGCCTCTGCACACAGTATTATGTCCCATAGTGGCCCCTGCACACAGTATTATGTCCCATAGTGGCCCCTGCACACAGTATTATGTCCCATAGTGACCCCTGCACACAGTATTATGCCCCATAGTGGCCCCTGCACACAGTATTTTCCCCCATAGTGACCCCCTGCACACAGTATTATGTCCCATAGTGGCCCCTGTACACAGTATTATCCCCCCATAGTGACCCCTGCACACAGTATTATGTTCCAGAGTGACAACCTGCACACAGTATTATGTCCCATAGTGACCCCTGCACACAGTATTATGTCCCATAGTGGCCCCTGCACACAGTATTATGTCCCATAGTGGCCCCTGCACACAGTATTATGTCCCATAGTGGCCCCTGCACACAGTATTATGTCCCATAGTGGCCCCTGCACACAGTATTATGTCCCATAGTGGCCCCTGCACACAGTATTATGTCCCATACTGGCCCCTGCACACAGTATTATGTCCCATAGTGACCCCCTGCACACAGTATTATCCCCCACAGTGACCCCTGCACACAGTATTATCCCCCACAGTGACCCCTCCACACAGTATTATGTCCCACAGTGGCCCCTGCACACAGTATTATGCCCCATAGTGGCCCCCTGCACACAGTATTATGCCCCATAGTGGCCCCTGCACACAGTATTATACCCCATAGTGGTCCCTGCACACAGTATTATGTCCCATAGTGGCCCCTGCACACAGTAGTATGTCCCATAGTGGCCCCTGCACACAGTATTATGTCCCATAGTGGCCCCTGCACACAGTATTATGTCCCATAGTGGCCCCTGCACACAGTATTATCCCTCCATAGTGGCCCCTGCACACAGTATTATGTCCCATAGTGACCCCTGCACACAGTATTATCCCCCATAGTGGCCCCCTGCACACAGTATTATCCCCCATAGTGGCCCCTGCACACAGTATTATCCCCCATAGTGGCCCCTGCACACAGTAGTATGTCCCATAGTGGCCCCTGCACACAGTATTATGTCCCATAGTGGCCCCTGCACACAGTATTATGCCCCATAGTGGCCCCTGCACACAGTATTATCCCCCATAGTGGCCCCCTGCACACAGTATTATGCCCCATAGTGGCCCCTGCACACAGTATTATCCCCCATAGTGGCCCCTGCACACAGTATTATCCCCCATAGTGGCCCCTGCACACAGTATTATCCCCCATAGTGGCCCCTGCACACAGTAGTATGTCCCATAGTGGCCCCTGCACACAGTATTATGTCCCATAGTGGCCCCTGCACAAGTATAATAGCCCATAGTGGCCCCTGCACACAGTATTATGTCCCATAGTGGCCCCTGCACACAGTATTATCCCCCCATAGTGGCCCCTCCACACAGTATTATGTCCCATAGTGGCCTCTGCACACAGTATTATGTCCCATAGTGGCCCCTGCACACAGTATTATGTCCCATAGTGGCCCCTGCACACAGTATTATGTCCCATAGTGGCCCCTGCACACAGTCTTATGTCCCATAGTGGCCCCTGCACACAGTATTATGTCCCATAGTGGCCCCTGCACACAGTATTATGTCCCATAGTGGCCCCTGCACACAGTATTATCCCCCCCATAGTGGCCCCCTCCACACAGTATTATGTCCCATAGTGGCCCCTGCACACAGTATTATGTCCCATAGTGGCCCCTGCACACAGTATTATCCCCCATAGTGGTCCCTGCACACAGCATTATGTCCCATAGTGGCCCCTGCACAAGTATAATAGCCCATAGTGGCCCCTGCACACAGTATTATGTCCCATAGTGGCCCCTGCACACAGTATTATCCCCCCATAGTGGCCCCTCCACACAGTATTATGTCCCATAGTGGCCCTGCACACAGTATTATGTCCCTAGTGGCCCCTGCACACAGTATTATGTCCCCATAGTGGCCCCTGCACACAGTATTATGTCCCATAGTGGCCCCTGCACACAGTATTATGGTCCCATAGTGGCCCCTGCACACAGTATTATCCCCCCATAGTGGCCCCTCCACACAGTATTATGTCCCATAGTGGCCCCTGCACACAGTATTATGTCCCATAGTGGCCCCTGCACACAGTATTATCCCCCATAGTGGTCCCTGCACACAGTA